>NC_091764.1:53651180-53952651 GCF_029378745.1 Bos indicus | reverse complement strand
AACTTTAACTAAGTTGGATTTCTAGTTAAGAGAATTTGTATTTCCTTTTTCCTGGGTCAGGGGCATTACCTAATACTATAAGCTGTTTTTAGATGTTTGAACCACCTTGGTAGTATGAAATTGGAGGGCAAAGTCATGTGAGGATTACTGTTGGTCACGAATCGTCAGGTGATATTTTTTTGTTCCCCATCACCAGTGCCAAATTTAGAGGCAGACTGGTTCCTTTGCAGTTGCCAGCTGTGTTGTGTGTGTATATGTAGCACTGCAAGCTTGCAAACTTATTTCTGGTACAATGACGATAGTTTTATTGGGTCACAGGAGGGCATATCACCCTTTAGACTTTCCATCTCTGGCTGACCTTGGGTTGTGTGATCTATTGCAAACACCCAAAGGCTGTGAAATCTCAAGTCCAAGTCTACCTATTTCATCAAATGTCCCAAGAGGAAACCTGAATAAAGCAGTCTTAACCACTTGGTTTCCCCTTTCAGTTAGTTTCATTTACTGGATATTTCTTACTTTCCAGTTTTATGTACCCAAAAAAGCTACTTATATGTACATAAAACTTCTATTCTTTTTATGTACATTTTTTAGTTGCTTTCAATGGAGGGATTTTTATGTTGTAAAGGACAGAGACATGTACAAATTAAGTAATAAACTCAGTAATTGGAAAACCAGGGGATTTTTCTTGGAGGCTAATTTCAGGAAGTCTGTTAGGTCTGGCTGGAATGGTAACACAGGCCTGATTTTCCCCATAGTCTTTTGATTTTCCTTTCTGTTGCAATACAAAACTACCTCACACTTTCAGTGTCCAGCACTAACCAACTGACTCAGTGTCTCCATCTATCACTTCAAATTCTTGAGACAGAAGATAAACTTGTCTTCACCTCACCTATAGATGGTAATATGGTAGTATACTATTTAAGGAAAATATGCTGCAATGGTTAGATCAATGGTTCTGTATGCAGAAGCAGCTAGACTGGCTGGATTTGAAGCTCAGCTCCAAATCTTTCTAGCCTTGTAATCCTAGGAAACTTTCTTCATGACTCTGTGACAGTTTCTTTATCAGGAAATGAGAATGATGATAATAGTCCCTACCTCATAGTTATGATGAGGGTCAAATGAGCATATAAAGAATAAAAAGCAAGAGTAGTGCCTTGGATATAGTGGCTACTCAATAAGTATTAGTTATTTCTTTCCTGTCCTCACTTGATGTAAGCCCTGGTCTAATTGGCTGTGGCCTGGGGTTAGGATCATGTGGTACCTAGGTATGTTCTAACTAGTAGGTCTACCTAGGTGTGTTCCTTCATCATCATTGAGAAGCAGGTTGAAAGAAAGAAAGGCAATAGCAAATTTGCCTAATATAGATTGGTGAAATAGAAAAAAACAATTTGTCAGTTTGGGAAAAACGTTTTTAATATTGTTTCTTTTATATAAAAATATAATTGAATACTGGGGCTTCTCAGATGGCACTAGTGGTAAAGAACCTGCCTACCAGTGCTGGAGACAAAAAGGACAAGGGTTCAATCCCTGGGTCAAGAATATCCCTTGGAGGAGGGCATGGCAACCCACTCCAGTATTCTTGCCTGGAGAATCCCATGGACAGAGGAGCCTGGCGGGCTACAGTCCATAGGATTGTGAAGAGTCAGACATGACTGAAGCAACTTAGCATGAATGCAAGCATACTTGAATAGTAGAATTGTTACCTAAAAAGATAGATTAAAAAAAAATACATTGAGCTATATTATATAGCCTCTTATACCTGAAAATTTTCCTATAGCAATTAATCATATACTTATTTCATTTATTTATTTATTTTTTGCTTCACTAGGTCTTTGTTACTGTGCATGGGCCTTTTCTAGTTGAGGTGAGCTGGGCCTACTCTGTTTCAGCGCACAGGCTTCTCACTGCTGTGGCCTCTTGTGGAGCACAGGCTTAGGCACATGGGCCTCAGTAGTTGCAGCACAGGAGCTCATTATTGTGACTCGAGTGTCCTAGAGTGAGTGGGCTCCAGTAGTTGGGGCACATGGGCTTAGTTGCCCCACAGCATGTGGGATCCTCCCAGACTACAGATTGAACCCGTGTCCGCTGCATTGGCAGACAGGTTCTTATCCGTGTACCACCAGAGAAGTCCAGTCATATACTTGTTGACAATCTGTTATATATGAAACACTATTATATAGGAGAGCAAAAATGAGGTAAAACAGAATATGTTAGTAGCTGTAATTGCAGATTATAGCAGTAGAATCATAAACATTTTATAGAAGAAAGTTTTATTCTTTGACTAAATAATTCTAGGAAATCCTAAAACATTTCAAGGAATCATTTTCTCTGTCTTTTTAAATGCCTGAGGTTGTTTTTGGTTTTTGACTTTTTTTCTTTCTGGTGGTTTTGTTTGTTTTTTAAGACATAAACACATGACATAAAAGTAAAGGTCTGGACTTAGCCTAATTCCCCACAAATTAGTACATGCAGTTATGTTCTGAGCTATTTCTAAGCCCTTGGTAACCTAAAAATGAGTATGTGATGTGTGAAAGTCACTCAGTCACGTCCGACTCTTTGCGACCCCATGGACAATATAGTCCATGGAATTCTCCGGGCCAGAATACTGGAGTGGGTAGCCTTTCCCTTCTCCAGGGAATCTTCCCAACCCAGGGATCGAACCCAGGTCTCCCGCATTGCAGGCGGATTCTTTACCAGCTGAGCCACAAGGGTAAATAAAAACTAACCATGATTTCATTTGTATAGTCTTTTACGACTGATCCACCCCATTTTTTCACTGATTCATGTCATCAATTCGGTGAGGTGGGTCAGTCGATAATCCTCTTCATTTTACAGATGAATGCAACTGAGGGATTTTCAGTGACTCACAGTCACATAACAGATACACAGGAAAGAGAGCTGTTAATCAAATATAGGATTCCTGAATACAAGTTCCAGATTCTTCCAACAGCTTGCCAGTAACCAGTGTGGTCACAGAAATGGATATATTGCTCTCAGTGTGTTAGAGAATTCTCCTGAATTCAAGAGTTTTGCCTCTGGATTCAGGCTCACAGCTGATGACAACTTGGTTAGATTGAGAAGCCAAGAAAGCAAGTCTGATAAAAGCAAAAGGGATATAAATTTTAACCAGGAGAACTTTAATTCCTTTGCTACTGAGTCAAATATATTTAAACTTTCCATCTGAATATATGCTATGTGGGAGTTCAATGTGTACCAACAAGAGACAACACTTACAAATATTATTTAATATTGGGTTTTTTTTTCTAGTCTGGAGAACATGGAAAGGAGTGCTTGAAAGTTCTTGACCTTTACATGCAGAATGTATAAATTAATTCATGTTATTACTTCAGTTTCACAGCTGGTTTCCTTGTAAATAAAACTTTCCCCTCATTAGAAAGTAAGCCAATCTTGAACTTCCGCATGGGTCTCAATCACTTACATCTTGCTGTGCTGCATACATCAACCTGGAGCCCAAGAGAATTTATGCACAATTGATGATCTTAGCTAGAAAGAATTTCCCATGGCTTTATGTCACAACTTCAATGATGAAAACATTGATTTTTTTTTTATGTTTCATTAGAAATACATTCCTTTAGAAGTACATAAAATTTGTAGGCCACTGTTTAGATTTCAGGGTGAAAGTGAAGTAAAAGTCGTTCAGTCATGTCCAACTCTTTGCAACACCATGAATTATACAATCCATGGAATTCTCCAAGCCAGAATACTGGAGTGGATAGCATTTCCCCTTCTCCAGGGGATCTTCCCAACCCAGGGGTCGAATCTAGGTCTTCCGCATTGCAGGCGGATTCTTCACCAGCTGAGCCACAAAGGAATTCCAAGAATACTGGAGTGGGTAGCCTATCCCTTCTCCAGGGGATCTTCCCAACCCAGGGATCGAACCCAGGTCTCCTGCATTGCAGGTGGATTCTTTACCAACTGAACTATCAGGGAAGCCCTGAGCTATAAAGTGAAAATCCATTTCTTCTATAAACTATGTTATCATGCAGTTAGCTATGTATGTGTATCGTGTGTATCTATCTTTTGGTTTTTATTTATTTATTTTATGTCATTAATGTTTGTCATTTTTTTATGATGTTTGTCATTAATTTTACTGGAGAGAAACTTTAGTTTCCTGAAGAAATTTCTTACCTTAAAGTAAAAAACTGTTTTTGCCCACAAACCTTCAGAGGAAGTTATAATTAAATATAGGTACTTCCTTTGGATAAATTTGTCATGTTTACCCAGTTCCCACTTTTATTAATACATTTTTATACCTTTAGACAATCTTCCTCCCTGCCTTGGTTTCTTTCCCAGGCTTTACTTTTTCTGTCACTTAACACTGATTATGTCTAAAACCTCTGCTTCTGTCTTGCCTTGCTCATAATTTCAGTGACAAGCTGGTGGTTTCTGGTCTACAAGTCTTGCCCTAACTGACCTCTTATTGCAGTCCTGCATAGCTATTGCCTGTATGGTGTCCTTCCATTCACACTGGGCAGATATTGCAGACCCATTAATAGCCACCCAATCTTCCACACTGGGAACACCAAGATCATTCGGGACATTTCTTACCATCTAGTACAACCAATTTTTATCAAACCCTTAAGACTGGAGCTATATCCTTGATTTCAACATTTTTTCCCATTCCTGATTCTGCTACTTTACATATGTTTATAATTTCCCACTTAAATTACACTGCAGTTCTCTATGCTGTTTTGTTAATTATCCATATTGCTATCAAAGGAATTTTACTGAAAAACAAATCTAATCATACCTTTTCTCATGCTTCCAAACCTATATTGAACTCCCTTTACTGTTGTTATCCTCAACTTTCCTTGCTTTCCTTTTGCTCTCAAGCACCAGCATCATATGTTATCAGTTTCTATTCCTGCCCCTTCTGATCATGTATCCAGTGATCAGGGCCATCATGAGCTAGAACAGGAATCATGCCTCTGAACATTCTACTCTTTATATCTGAATTGACTTCTTAAACCTTCTCTGAACTGTGTGTTTCATGACTCAGTTCAATTCTCATTTCCTCTATGAAATCATGCCAGTCCCATATGAAGCATGCATTGCTTTCATAAGAACTTAATCTACCCCTGTCGTAACTTTTAGCACATTTGACTGTAAATGTCTACTTATATGTCTATCTCCTCCACTAAGTAGTAAGGAAAAAAATCATTTCTGTGTGTGTGTGTGTGTGTGTGTGTATGTTTTAACCCACATCAGGGACTGAACCTGTGTCTCCTGCATTGGCAGGCTGATTCTTCACTGCTTATAGCCACCAGGAAAGTCCCCTTTCATTTTTTATACACCACTGATCCTCCAACAGAATGATGGCTTTCTTGTGGTCTCTTTCCTTGATGGGATACCTTTCCTCTTAGGGAAGCTCGTAGTCCTTGCTTGGCGCTCAACATTAAGTGGCATATATTGGTTAACTAGTGAAACACTCAAACTGAGCAGATTTTCTGCCTTTCATAGATTAAAATATAATATTGAACAGTATTTTGACATAGTTGGAAGACATACTTCAGAAACACTGTTTACTAGTGTTATTAAAATTGGCACCTCACAAACCTTTTTGAAATTGTTTCCTTACCTGCAAAAACCTGGTGGTGAAACCTCTCTTAGCAGAATTGCTACATAATGAGTGAAACACACATTGAAATTTCTCGGCTCAGACTGGGGTGCTCCAGATAAGTCAGCTCCTTTCTCCCAATTGATGGCTGTGGACTAAACGGTGAAAATGATTCTTACTAGCACAGAATCAGATAGTACTATGAGAAAACCTAACAGTGACTTTGTGACCTCAAGTTTTGAAAGTTATTATGTTGATGGAATATACATGCGTTTAACCTTCAATAATTTTTTCACAATAACTGTTTCATAATAAACTTGTAAATTTAGACTTGTACCTTTCCAGGTGCTGAACATTAAGCTAATTCTGTCATAAAAGGATTAAATAATTAAAGTCAGTGGTTTCTTGGTATCCATGGGGGAAGGCCTTGAGTTTCCTTTTTGTCAAGTCACATAAAAACGTAAAATATAATACATTTGTTTCGAGGACAAGTAGCTGGAAGACTTGACTGTATGTTTACTGTATGCTTTTTAAACAGGAGATATTTATAGCTATGTATTAATTACTTAGGTAGTCAGCTTACTTTTGATTAAAATCCAAACTTAGAAATTTTAAATTTAGACTAGTTTTAAGGTTGAGGGTGAGGTAGAGATTGATGGAAATGTGTTTTCCTGCTGCATCAGTTTGGATTCCTGAAGAGTTTGACATACTACAAGGCTATTTCTTCAACAGTTATTAGGAATTGGATTTATTTTCTTCCTGAGTTTAGGCTTATAGCTCAGGCAAAGACATAAGCTCTTCTGCTGCTAGAATAGGCCTTTGGGAAGAAAATACATCCCATTCTGAGCTTTTGTTTGTAGCAAAATGTCAAGTCAGTTACCTACTGAACACAAACCTCAAGAATTCTGGGAAATCAAACCTGAAATAGATGGAGACAGAGGCTTCCCTCGTGGCTCAGTGGTAAAGAATCTGCCTGCTAGTGCAAGGAGATACTGATCCCTGATCCGGGAAGATCCCACGTGCTGCGAAACAACTAAGCCCGTGCACCACGACTATTGAGCCTGTGCCCTAGAGCCCGCAAGCTGCAACTACTGAGCCCATGGGCTGCAACTTTTGATTGCAACTATTGATGCTGGCATGCCCTAGAGCCTGTGCTCTGCTACAGGAGAAACCACCACAATGTCTCATGCAGATAAGCACACACACACACACACACACACACACAAACTCATTTAACCTCCTTAGGATCATGAATCAGATTTCCTTTATATATATATATATATATATATATCTCTCTCCACAAAAACCTCTGTGTAGTAGAGTGCTTTGAGCCTAGGCACCAGATCAAAGAGTAGCTCCCGCTCACTACAACTGAAAAAAAGCTTGTGCAGCAATGAAGACCCAGCACAACCAAAAAATAAATAAATAAATAGACGGTGACATCTGCCAGGAGAAGAAAATTGGTATCGGATTTAACAAGGCCTAGTAATGCAGTTATATTAAGATTCAGATAATCAACAGGAAATATTATGGTTCATGCTGTATTATTAATATTATTGTATGTAAATTCCTCGCTAATTCATTTCAAACATACATTAAGTACTTTACTCAAAGCACTCTACTACATAGAGGTTTTTCTGGAGATATATATATAAGTAAAGAAAATCTGATTCATGATAGTAAGGAGATTAAATGAGTGTGTGTGTGTGTGTGTGTGTGTGTTTGCATGTTTATATGTGTGTGTGTGCGTGTGGGTTGGTGGGGGAGGTTGGGTCAGGGATAGGGAGAATTAAAAAAAAATGATTATAGTGGAATATAAGTACAAAGAAAGATACACAAGAAAGAGAAACAGATCTGAGAAGGGAGGAGTCGCATGTTGATGGGAAGGTAGCTTTGCATCTGAGCCTTAGAGGTAAATGAGTTGAGTGAAAGATACACTAGCAGAGAGAAGACTGAGGCCTAAGTACATAGGCCAGGGAAGAGAAGGTTGAATTAATTCACCTCCGTTGTAGTTTATATGGATTGGAGTAAAATTCGAGTGTGCGTGCTATTTCTCAGTCATGTCTGACTCTTTGCGACCCCATGGACTGTAGCCTACCAGGCTCCTCTGTCCAGAGGATTCTCTGGGCAGGAATACTAGAGTGGGATGCCATGCCCTCCTCCAGGGGAATCTTCCCAACCCAGGGATGGAACCCATGTCTCAGGCATCAGCAGGGATTCTTTACCACCAGCACCACCTGGGAAGCCCTGGGAATAAAACAGATTGAAGCTAAATGTTAGAATTTGGTATTATTTCACTATTAGAGATGTTAGATTTAACAGAGTGTGCATTTAAATTTGTAACTTAAAGTAGAAAAGGGAGGGAATCCTGTTTCCAACCCTGATTTTCTTTAGATTCTTTAAACTGATCTAGGTTTCTTGGTCTCAATATTATTGATATTTTGGACTGGGTAATTCCTTTTTTGGGGATGTTTAGAAGCAGCCCTGGCCTTAACCCAGGTCTAGGATTAGAGGGAGGCAAGGGAGGCAGGTAGGCCATGGTGTTTAAGGAGGCAATCACTCTTGCGGTCATGTGAACTTTAATCTTGAGTGTGGATAACCTAAGAGTGAGTAAGTGCCTCCTTAAATTTGGAGCTCTGGGAACCTCCCATGCCTGTCACAGTCCTGGCACTGCCTCTGTCCACTGGAAGCCAGTAGCTCCCTCCCAGCTGTGACAGCCAAATAAGTCTCCACATATTGCCAGACATCCTTGGGGAAACAAAACCACCCAGGTTAAGAACCACTGCAGTTTTACTGGAATAACAGCATATTTCTTTTTCATTTGTAAAATGGCAAGAGGAGCAGCCAGCAGTGTGATGGAATTCAACTGAAAGGTAGCAACTAAATACAGATGGAATTTGGGCTGAGACACACTTGGGGAGTAAGATTTGAAGAGAGAGCTGTGGGAAGAGGCTGCTGTGATTAATGGGCTGATAGGCATTGGCATTAGGAAGAGACAAGGGTTTGTATGAAAGTTACCTAAAGGTGAAGGATCCATCCTGCTGTTAATAATCTACCTGACTTCTAGGCCTCGGCTGCACTGAAGAATAATAACTTTGCTGTCAGTCTTGGGGTCGATATGATGAGACTTCCAACTATGTTTTCCTGGTCCTTGTACAAATGCTCAAAAAAAAAAAAATCTACAGCGTGCTTGTACTTTATTTTCTTTTTATAAAACTAGGCTGTCTTCTTGGTTAATACATCACTGTGCTTATATTTGCTATGATCAGTTCTACCCTGCCCTTCTCTATTCTATTTTCTTGGGCTCTGGGGAAGCTGTGACACTTGGGGATGTGCAGTTTGTGCAGTGTGGTTACTAAGGTTACAGATACTTAGACCCTAGCAGACTACTAACCTTATCAGTTAGTATGAGATCACAAAGGCATGTCATATTATATGTGTTTTCATGGTAAAGGTTAGATACAAGTGATATGGCTAATTAATGTTTAGCAATGGGGTTTGAAGCCTAAAATTCCAGGGTCCTCATATTCAATCATATTCAAGCATATAGCTCCATATACTTTTGTGACACTTACCACAAAATTTGCCCTGTGATAATAAATTAAACGAGTGTTAGAGCTCACTCATATGTGCCAGGCAGTGTCCTGTGTGTTTTATTTGCATTTATTGTTCCAGTAACCTTAGGTGGTGGTTCATATTGTTATCTCCATTTCATGGATGTGGAAAATAAACTTAGCCAGTTTCTTTAATTTGCCCACAGTCACAGGGTTAGGATCACTTGATTCCAGATCTGCCAGCTCTTGAGTGCATGTTCTTAACTGTTACTTCAGGTCTGCATGTAAATGACCTTGTAGGTTGTACAGGGCACAACTCCAGGTATCCCAATATACACTGTACACATTACAAGTGCTTCAAGAGTGTCTTGGTAGGTACACACACAGAGTGAATTCTAGTGCTTTGAAGTATTATTTCCTTTTAAATTTTTATTGAATGGTATACAATGAGGGATGGGAATATGAGGAGTGATTCCCTTCCTTCCTCCCTCCTTCCATCTTTTCCTTCCTTCCTTCTTCCTTGTGAGGACAAGCCTAAATGTAAATTCATTTGAGGAAAGGATGGGATTCAGCTGAAAGATTGTTCCTTACCTATTGTGATTTCCCAAATTCTAGTGTAGCTGATGCTCTTCAGGAATGAAACTACCTCTTTAGAACTCTCCTTCAGCTAGTGTTAGTGAAAATTGTATAATACCACCCGAGTTCCCTATCTGAGGCCTGAGGCTAGAATATTCTCTCACTGTTATTTATTATTGTCATGGAGCCATTAGCTTTTGCCATTAGAAGCTATACTTATACTAAAGGTGTTACAGCTGGATGTATGTGCTCCAAATTCTCATTATAGGCTGCTGACCTCTCCCTATAAATCTCATCTTGGAGTTATCAGCTTTCTACTTGTTGGCTCTAATTGGAAAGTTCTCTGCTATATCCAGGTACAAAATGTACTATCAGAGCTTGAATTTCTGCCCCTTATTAACATTGCCTTTGTGACTTATTTCCTCAATTCTCCTTCCACTGGCAATCCAGCTGAAACAAATTCCTCGGTTTTATATACAAAGTGAGCTTGTGGTAGAACACATTACAAATCATACAGTGCAATAAACGAGAGCACAGTCTAATACTTTTACCATTAGAGAATATTAAAATGTCCTTTACTTTACTAATTAATTACTTGCACACCACTTTTTCACTTAATACTCTAGAAATAAATTCCTGCATTTTTCATCAGTTTGAAACTCATTTACAGTTGAAAATCCAAGTGTCAGATATACAATAGAAAATTCCATGAAGAGTTTGTGAGGAGTTGTGTTATAATTTCCTGAAACATACTACACTTCAGATGGTGTCTAATGTTATGGATATGGAAACTAAAGACTGTGTAATCCAGAAATGGCAAAGGGAATGTTTGTGACTTGATTCATCTTTCCATCAGAAATAAATATTTCCCTGAGCAAATAATTTAGAATTTCCAGATATTTAAGCTGGTGAATTTCTCAGTGATATATCATTATATCCTTTTTTTGAGATAGGAAGTATATATACCAAACTTAGAAACTTCTGAACTTTCAAACATTCCTGTTCTAGGATCTTTATATACGATAATAATGGCATACCTGAAATCAGTGTTACTCAGAAAGATTTGGCCTAAGTTCATACTTTATATCTTCAGTTTCAGTTCAGTTTAGTTTCTCAGTTGTGTCCGACTCTCTGCGACCCCATAGACTGCAGCATGCCAGGCCTCC
The DNA here is from genome assembly GCF_029378745.1 of Bos indicus. Lineage (NCBI taxonomy): Eukaryota > Metazoa > Chordata > Mammalia > Artiodactyla > Bovidae > Bos > Bos indicus. Next base: position 53,941,777 of record NC_091764.1, on the reverse strand, counting down.
CTGTCCATCACCAACTCTCAGAGTCTACCCAAACTCATGTCCATTGAGTCAGTGAGGCCATTGAACCATCCCATCCTCTGTTGGCCCCTTCTCCGTCTGCCCTCAATCTTTCCCAGCATCAGGGTCTTTTCAAATGAGTCAGTTCTTTGCATCAGGTGGCCAAAGTATTGGAGTTTCAGCTTCAACATCAGTATATATTTAAATTTCTAAACAATTACTTCACAAATTTCAACCAAAAAGTACTTACTTTGAAACAATTGTGTAGAGTATGCTGAATGTGAGTTTTGTTTTCTTAGGTTTTATTTTTTTCTGTTAAAAATTGATTAAGCAATTTTTTAATAAATGAAGCTCAAGCTTCATGAGGCCATGAGGTAAAATGATCAAAACTGTACAATTTATAAATTAAGACCTATGTAGAATTATATTATTTCCAAGAAATTAAACAAGAATACTTCCTTTTTCCTTAAATGAACTTATTTTCCCTAGCATTAATATTGAGAAACAAAGAGGAAAAACTTTAATTTAGAAAATCTTCATTATTGAAATATGAGGGAGAGGGTGGGGAGATTTGGGAGAATGGCATTGAAACAGGCATAATATCATGTATGAAACAAGTCGCCAGTCCAGGTTCTATGCACGATACTGGATGCTTGGGGCTGGTGCACTGGGACGACCCAGAGGGATGGTATGGGGAGGGAGGAGGGAGGAGGGTTCAGGATGGGGAACACATGTATATCTGTGGTGGATTCATTTCGATATTTGGCAAAACTAATACAATATTGTAAAGTTTAAAAATAAAAGAAAAAAAAAGAAAAAAAGAAATATGAGGTTTATCATTTTCTTTTTGCTAATATATGGAACAAAATTTTTCCAGGCCTCTTCTGATTAAGTTACTCTACAGAATATTTAGACTACGTGCATCTCTTATATTTGGTGACAAAATATGTATACAATAAAGGAATTTATTGCAGGATATTGTTACTTTGGGGCTTCCTTGGTGGCTCAGGTGGTAAAGAATCTGCTTGGAATGCAGGAGACCCGGATTTGATCCCTGGGTCAGGAAGATCCCCTGGAGAAGTGACTGGCTACCCACTCCTGTATTCTTGCCTAGAGAATTCCATGGACAGAGGATCCTGACCAGGTCCTTGGGGTCGCAACGAGTTGGACATGATTAAGTGACTAACACTTTCATTTTTTTTTTTCATTGTTACTTTCAGCATTATAGGGGTGCTCAGGAGATTCAGCTGAAGATACAATAGGAAAGTTAAAAAGATAAACTGAGACATGTCAAAATTCTTAGGAATTTGAGCAAAAAAACTATTGGAATTAGCACCAAACCGGAAGTGGTTAAGACGGCTCCACCAAAAGGTACTTGGGGAGAAACTTTTATAGAGAAAAAGCAGAAGCAAAGTAAGGAAATTATCACCTGCTTACAGCTCAAGCCTAGTTGGCAGTTTCTGATGGGTTGTCTTTGGTGTTTTAATTTTATACCTGTGAGGCACAGGCTTAGATTTTGGTGTGTTTACATAGACCTCCATAGCATATTGACTTCTACAGTCTAATGGTGTCCCTGCTTAATTAACTTAACAGATAGTACCCGCTTTGGATATGTATTATATTATGAATTTGATTACATGGATTTAAGAGAGATTTCAGCTTCGTGTAGCACCAGACACACTAGGATAATCCAAATATTACTCCTTGAGTGCATAGACTTGATACATTGTTTTTCAGAGAATATGTAGATTATGAGAAAATAATTCCTGATTTCAAAGAACTTAGAAAATTTTGTTCCTATTTCCAAAATGGGTCTGTACAAGTACCCCTGACCTCTTTGCTCATTACTTTATACAGAAAATGGAGACCATGGTTAGGAATAGTCAGCTTCAACCTTTTGAGTATTAAAGAAACAACTATGACCAAGCCATACCACTCAACTGTAAATCTATTAATAGTCTTTTCTGGTTTAGTATTAATAGAAAGGTTATCTTTATTTCAACCTTAGTTTGCCCTTAGTAAAAGAAGCAGTTCCCATTCTGCTGTTTTTGTAGCACATTGGAAGACAAAGGAAGAAATGTGTCACAGAAATTGTTTAAAATGCATAAATTTAGGATACCATAAAATGTTAATCTGTAATCTGTAGAACCCTGCATAAATATCTCGTGCTCAAAGGACATTAACAGAATGCATTTGGGAACAAGAGGATTTTTTTCCACAAATACTTTGAATACAATGATAATCTGGTATTTTATACTGACTAGTCATTTCTTCCTCTTTGCCTTCCTGCTCTTTTATCATTCTCTTTCTCCATTTCCTCCTCTTTCTGTCTTAGCATTCCCCTATAAATAGAAATAGTCACTGCCTTTTTTTAAAGGTGCCATTATTTTCCAATCTTGTGATTCGTATTTTATAGGAACTACGATTCTAGACAGAGGAAGAATTTTTTTATAAGTAATAGTTCAAAAAACTTTTCTTTATCTGTTATCTATCATCATCTATCTATCTATTTATTGGCTGCAGTGGGTATTTGTTCCTGCGTGCCAACTTTCTCAGGTTGCGGTCAGCAGGGGCTACACTCTAGTTGTGGTGTGCAGGCTTTTCATTGTGGTGGCTTCTCTTGTGTGGTAGAAAACAGGAGTGTGGGTTCAGGAGTTGTTGCCCAGAGGCATGTGTACTAGCCCCCAACCAAAGACTGAGCCTGTGTACCCTGCATTGGCAGGCAGATTCTTATCCACTGGACCACCAGAGAAGTCCCTGGAGGAAAATTTTTTTTAAATATATGTAAAGTTTTAAATAATACTCTCTTTTTGTTGTATTCCATTGGGTTAATAATTTTTTAAAATATATTATTCATAATACTATGTGTTATCAAGTGCCAAGCTGTCTGCAAGTAGTATATTATTTTATTATTTCAATGACCTATAAGATATTTCCATTTTGGAAAAGAAGAAAATTTGACTTTAAGAAAGTTAACTAAATTTTCCAAATTCACATAGCTTGTTAGTGATTAGCCCAAGAAAAGACAGATCCTGACTCTTAATTCTTAAAACATTCTATAAATGATTCTTGGATGTCTTAGAATTAAACACTACTAAATATTTTTTCAGTACATCAAATATAAATATTAAAACCTCTTCCGTGATAGTCTTTTATAAAAAGAGTTTATAGGTTTCTAAAATGTAGACTAGAATCTCTCTTAGCTGTGTTTGCTTATAATTAACATAGGAAACATAGTATTAAGTACTTGCATGAGTATGAGATTATAACAACAGCAAAGATATTTTCATGTGTTCAGATTTCTATAGCTTTTCTATTAACATGTGAGTTGCATTATTATACCTTAGTTGTTGACATTATCTGAATGAACATAATTCTTTTTTCAGCTTGAAATACTGATATTGTATTTCTTAATTCAATGCAGTTTTTATTAATATCTATCATTGGGAAGTATCAACTGAATAAGACACACCTGACCAAATTTTATAATCCTTTTGGCTCACGGGCTTTGACTTTGAAGCCTTTAAAAACATGCTGATTTTGTTTTCCAAAGATTCTTTAGCAATTCTAAGACAGTCCAGGAGTCCAGAGCTACTTTTTCATAATGCTCTTGCAGTTCTTACCATTTTTCTTTGATCTTATCATTTCTTATCCTGGAAATTAGTTTTTAGTTTGTTCTATTAGTTTTTGTTTGCTGCAGTATATTGTTGTGCCCCTGTCTTATTCCTCTTCTTATAATGTTCTTACAGATATTATTGTCTATATGCAATAAAACAAACACAAAGACAACCTAAAACTACAACACAAACTCTTTATGATAGGATGTTGAAACCATGCTGTATAGCCAAAGTGATGTAGGAAAAGACAGTTGCCGACAAAGAATGGCAGTCATTGTCATTGGCTCATTCTCATCAGGGGCTCACAATTCATATCCCTACTTAGAGCATCATCAACAGATGCTAACCCATTTTTCAGCCTTATGCCAAATTTAAATGCTGATAAGGAAACTCAAGTGGCTCAAGTGGTAAGAATCTGCCTGCCAGTGCAGGAGCCCGCAAGAGACACAGGTTCGAACCCTGGGTTGGAAAGATCCTCTAGAGGAGGAAGGGGCAACCCACTTCTGTATTCTTGCCTGGACAGAGGAGCCTGGTGGGCTATAGTCAATGGGGTTGCAAAGAGTCAGACATGACTGAGCATACAAGCATGTGTACAGAAACTCAGAAATACCACTAGAAACAAAAGAGGCATTAGATTTACAAAATGTGTAAGCAGACCACAAGGGAATTTGTGATTTTTAATATTTTTTAATATATGGTATTATATTTTTTAATATTTTAAATATTTTTAAATATTTTTTTAATATTTGACTTTTGGAAGAGTGGATTTCATGATTGCAATTGATACATTCTATTTAAATTTTGGTGAATGTCTCTGTCATTTGAAATAATACTGCATATTAACTTGAACTTTGCACTCTGCAGAAAAAGAAATCTTAGAATTTCATTTTTGGGGTACTTCCCTGGTAGTACAATCACCAAGACGCCATGCTCCCAATGCAGGGGATCTGGGTTCAATCCCTGGTCAGGGAACGAGATCCCACATGCCTCAGCTGAGTTGGCATGCTGCAACTAAAGATCCCTATGCTGAAACTAAGACCTGGTGCAGTCAAGTTAAAAAAAAATAAGTCTTGAGAATTTCATTTTTCCAAACACTGAGATTGTTCCTTTCATTTGCTACAAGGAATTAAATAACTGAAATTTTGAAAATAACATAGTGCTTTCTCTGAAATACTCTTGGGTTCTAACTACCCAAAAAACATGAGGATCCATGCCACCACTGGCTACTAAAACCACTTATCATGCCAACTGTTTGCCATTGTGTAGGATTTATTTCAATGATTGTTTTTTCTTTTTTACAATTTGACTGACAGATATAATGAAAGTCATTGGCAGCCTCTATCAGACACAAGTGCTGCCATGTATTTAACAACTGAAAATACCCACCTTTCATCTTGGCAACCTAATAAAGAGCCTCATGTTCTAAGTGTCTTCTCAAAAAACATTTTTTTTTAAAGAATATTTTGATGCTTAAACATAGTCTCCTCAGAAATCTTTAAATTAATGTTGTGCAGGTTTTTTTGTGAGGAGCTGTGTGTATGAAAAATGATTTACATGGGCAAATTGAGAAGTCTAAAATGATTCTATTTCAACAAAACATTCAGGGCAACATTTGTACAGAAATATTTTTAGTAATATCTATACACACACATATCTAAATATGTGTGTGCAGTTGATTCTTGAATAATAGGTGTTTGAACTGGCCTAGTCCACTTATAGAGGGATTTTTTTCAATACATACATACTACAGCACTACACAATCTATGATTGGTTGACTCTGTGGATACGGAATCTCCAATAGAGAGGAACTTGGGATATGGAGGCTGATAGGTTATACTGGGATTTTCAGTCACACAAAGGCTCAGTGTACCTAACCCCTCTGCATTGTTTAAAGGTGGATTGGTATACATACATTTTACTTGAAACAATCTTGTATAAACTCATTAAGCTTTTTCTCTGCCTTTAAATTGGAACTGTGGTTGCCAGAATATGTTAATACCTTGAAATAGCAAATCCAAAATACTAAGTAAATCTGTATACTGTACCTAACTTTTCCATTGCAGAGGCCTTCCCTCTAATCACATTAGCTAAAGGAATCATTTCTCCCAACCCCATTCCTATGATAGTTAAAAAAAAATTGCTTCATACAAAGCCATCCTTTTAATTTGTCTGCTTGTATCCCCTACTAGGGCAGAAACATTGTGTGTTGATTTGCTGCCAAACTCTCCTGAGTCTAGTCTTCTACATAATATGCATTCATGTATTATTCATTCATTCAAAAATATTTCTTAGAACTTACTTGGCTTGAGATGGGGAAAATGTGACAAACAAAAATGAAGTCCCTGCCCTAATGGGATGCAAAACTTGTATTAAAAAGGAATATTTTTGATAGTTCCAGATTTATTCTATAGCTGGGCAACAGTTTCTAGGGCTCATATTATATAGATGTGAGAACAGAGATAAAGTTAGTCTTCCCCCCAACCCTGAATGTTCCTTTTACGACTTTTCTACTTTTATCCCAGTGAGTCATTTTAGCATGGGTGCTTTTGATGTGGGGAGTCATTGAACATTATCGGTTATTGCTGGTCCTTACTTTGTCCATTTGTGAGAAGAGGGAGCCAATTCCAGTGCTTTTCTACAACTTAAGGCTTAATAAACCACTATCGATTGTGCCTTCCAATGTGTGTCAGCTTCTCTTTATAGAGAGCCTTTCTGGCCTTTTCCTAGATGGCACTAATAAAGGCAGTTTGGAGTTTTGTTTGGTGGGAAGATCTGCACCAATGCTAATAGTTCACCATTTTGGAGTATCAGTAGTCTCTCCAGGTGACCTGAAGTACTGAATAGAATCTAACCAAACAGATGTTCCCTATTATTACTTTAAATGGTGTAAAGGAAAGAAGTTTGAATTTACAGATCTTTTAAATTGTAACCGTAAGTTAACTTAAACACAGTCTAATATACAGCCTTTCCTATGGACTTTAGTGCTGCAATCATACTTTATGAATTGATCTTACAAGAGTTACAAAATAAATTTGCTGTCTTAGTGTTTCCTGTATGACTACACTGTCATTTGTTTCTGTGCTTCATACCACCTCTTGGACATGGAATGCCCTTCCTTTTGCCTTTTTTTAGTTCGCTGATTCCTTTTTATCCTTTAAGAAACATTGCTTTCTCTAGGATTCTGTCCATGTGCTTACTTACCTGAAACTGTTTAGTTACCATAAAGCCACACATCTTGTTATTTCTGTGTTTTCATAAAGCCAGGAGCATAGTATTTCCCTTATCACAATTTTCATAATTATTTGTTTCTAGTTTTGCATCCCCTATTTAGTCTGTGAGCTCTTTGATACTAGAGACTCTATTGTGCTCTGTTTTATAACAGTCTAACCCAGCATAGTATCTACCATGTAGATTAGTGTCTACCATGTAGATTGCTGAAGATCTTTTGGGTGGCTATAACAAGATATTATAGACTGTGAAGCTTGTAAACAACAGAATTTTGTCTTTTACAGTTCTGGAGGCTGGAAGTCTGAGATCAGGGTGCAACATGGTCAGATGAGGGCCCTCTTTCAGACTGCTGATTCCTTGTATCCTCACATATTGAGGGGGTGAGTTAGTTTTCTGGAGTCCCTTTTATAAGGACCTTAATCCCATTCCTGGGGCTTCCCAGGTGGCACAGTTGGTAAAGAATATGCCTGCCAACGCAGGAGATGGAAGGGATGCAGGTTTGAACCCTGGGTCGGGAAGATCCCCTGGAGTAGAAAATGGCAACCCACTCCAGTATTTTTGCCTGGAAAATTCGATGGACAGAGGAGCCTGTTGGGCCATAGTCCATGGGTCACAAAGAGTCGGACACAACTGGAGCATGCAGGCACATACGAATCCCATCCCTAATCACCTCCCAAAGACCCTATCTCCTAATACTATCATCTTATATGTTAGTTCTTCAACATAGAATAAATCATAGATCTATCATAGACGAGAATAGATCATGCTCAGTATATGCTCATAAAGGGATGACTAAAAATTAAAGATTAAATTGGGTCCAATTCTTTGTGCAGAGATTAGAGCCTTGAAGAGAGTATAGTCCAAAAGAGAGAATACAGAATACTTTTTCCACTGTGATAATGGTTGAAGTTATGAAATACAGGGACAATACAGGGACAATAATGAAATGAGAGTTGCTTAGGGAAGAGTATTCAATCTAGGTGAGAGACTTGAACTGATGAATTCAAATTGTTGTTATGAAGACCAATAGAGAAGGATTCTTGAGTGATTGTGAAGAATTTGTAAGGAGTGTACAGAGTAAAGAATGATGAAATTTAATTGACAATAACTTGTTTAAAATTGGAAAAATAGACACGAAAGTGTTGGAAAATTCATTTTATTATTGTAAATTATCGATGAGTTATTACTGCTAGCATATGCTCAAACTAGATTTCTGTTGTCAATTTTTAAAAGCCCTTAGATAATTTAGATTTATATAATTCACTTAAAAAGCTATATTAAATATTAATAAGTGATAATACCCACCACATTAAGACTTTGCTCCATGCCATGAGTGTGCTTCATATTTTTGAAGGCATTATCTTTAATATTTAATCCACTGCAATTGTTCACATTTTACAGATGAGTAAACAGAAGGTTAGAGAGCTCATTTCACTTGTCTTTGATCACACAATTTATGAAATGCCAGATCTGACATTAAATTCATTCCATTAAAATTTTTTTCATTTGTTTTATTCTTCCATTCTTTTTTTTTTTGACTGTGCCAGGTCTTAGTTGTGGGGTCTTCATTACAGCACACAAGGTCTAGTTCCCTTACCAGGGACTGAACCTGGGCCTCATGCAGTGTGAGTGTGGGGATCTTAACCACTAGACTACCAGGGAAGTCCCAAATCCATTCCATTTGAGTTGAAAATTTGTGCTTTGTTGCACTATACTGTAATATATCCCAATGAGTGCCTGAAGTATGTATACATTTTCAGCATGAGTTTAAAATGTCAAGCATAAATGTATATAATTCAGTTATCTCTTATGTGATCACTCATTCATTCATTGATTCATCAAACATTCATTGACCCTCTAGGCACTGAGCAAAAAGTACTGTGTATACAACATGCTCAATGCCCTTTTGAAATTTATAGTGGAAGAGAAAGGCATTTAGAAATATAAATAACTATGTAATAACAATTTTGATAAATGCTATGAAGAAAAATACAGTGCCTTTTGTTAAGTAGATTACAGAGCAGGATTCACATGAACCTACTTTCCTGTGGGCAAATGTAATTAGATTTACAATATAGCTTACTGTAACCCAAGAAGATGCTTAAAATAGCTCTAGATAAGTGGTACCACAGCAGTGTAATCAAGCCGAACAGTCTGAAAACACTGATGTTCCAGCAGCCTTTCCACAGCACAAAAGGAATTTTGGTGAATTGAAGAAAACTGCGATGGAATACCTAACAGGTCTTGAAACTGTACCAAATTTCACATGTGTATTTCAACTTTAGAAGATGACTTTGGAGCTATGTCTGCAATGACCTACATCTGTTCACAAAAAATAATAAATATCCAAGAAGTTGACTATTGCACTGCCCTTTAGAAAGCAGTATCTATCCTGCTGAAACTCCAAGCATATGGGAGATTTTGAAATAGAAATACTGAGAAGCTATTTGTTAAGTTTGAATATTTGGCTTCATATATTACTAACATTTGGCATAAAATCTAAATAGCAGTAAACTAGGGAAATTTATATCTTTTAGCAACTAATAAAGCTGAATGTCCAAAATAAACAACCAAAAATATTTTTAAAAGGCAAGCAAATCAAAGCAAAAAAAAAAGAAAAAAAAAAGTGAAACTTAACCAGATGTTAGTAACAACTTAGGTCCTGGCTTTATTGCAATTCAAAGGCTCAGTTCAGTTCAGCCGCTCAGTCGTGTCTGACTCTCTGTGACCCCATGAATTACAGCATGCCAGGCCTCCCTGTCCATCACCAACTCCTGGAGTTCACTCAAACTCATGTACATCGAGTCGGTGATGCCATCCAGCCATCTCATCCTCTGCCATCCCCTTCTTCTCCTGCCCCCAATGCCTCCCAGCATCAGGGTCTTTTCCAATGAGTCAACTCTTCGTGTGAGGTGGCCAAAGTATTGGAGTTTCAGCTTCAGCATCAGTCCTTCCAATGAACACCCAGGACGGATCTCCTTTAGGATGGACTGGTTGGATCTCCTTGCAGTCCAAGGGACTCTCAAGAGTCTTCTCCAACACCACAGTTCAAAAGCATCAATTCTTCAGCGCTCAGCTTTCTACACAGTCCAACTCTCACATCCATACATGACCACAGGAAAAACCATAGCCTTGACTAGACGGAACTTTGTTGGCAAAGTAATGTCTCTGCTTTTGAATATGCTACCTAGGTTGGTCATAACTTTCCTTCCAACGAGTAAGTGACTTTTAATATCATGGCTGCAGTCACCATCTGCCTGATTTTGGAGCCCCAAAAAATAAAGTCTGACACTGTTTCCACTGTTTCCCCATCTATGTACAATGAAGTGATGGTACCAGATGCCATGATCTTCGTTTTCTGAATGTTGAGCTTTAAGCCAACTTTTTCACTCTCCTCTTTCACTTTTATCAAGAGGCTTTTTAGTTCCTCTTCACTTTCTGCCGTAAGGGTGGTGTCATCTCCATATATGAGGTTATTGATATTTCTCCAGGCTATCTTGATTCCAGCTTGTGCTTCTTCCAGCCCAGGGTTTCTCATGATGTTCTCTGCATAGAAGTGAAATAAGCAGGGTGACAATATACAGCCTTGACATACTCCTTTTCCTATTTGGAACCAGTCTGCTGTTCCATGTCCAGTTCTAACTGTTGCTTCCTGACCTGCATATAAGTTTCTCAAGAGGAAGGTCAGGTGGTCTGGTATACCCATCTCTTTCAGAATTTTCCACAATTTATTGTTATCCACCCAGTCAAAGGTTTTGGCATAGTCAATAAAGCAGATAAATAAAGTTTTTCTGGAACTCCCTTGCTTTTTCCATGATCCAGTGGATGTTGGCAATTTGATCTCTGGTTCCTCTGACTTTTCTAAAACCAGCTTGAACATCTGGAAGTTCACGGTTCACGTACTGCTGAAGCCTGGCTTGGAGAATTCTGGGCATTATTTTACTAGCATGTGAGATGAGTGCAATTGTGCAGAGGTTTGAGCATTCTTTGGCACTGCCTTTCACTGCCTTTCTTCTTCATTTGAAGCCCTGGTGGCTCAGACGGTAAAGTGTCTGTCTACAATGCGGGAGACTGGGGTTTGATCCCTGGGTCAAGAAGATCCCCTGGAGAAAGAAATGACAATCCACTCCAGTACTCTTGTCTGGAAAATCCCATGGACAGAGGAGCCTGGTAGGCTACAGTCCACAGGGTCGCAAAGAGTCGGACACGACTGAGGGACTTCACTTTCACTTTCTTTGGGATTGGAATCAAAATTGACCTTTTCCAGTCCTATGGCCACTGCTGAGTTTTCCAAATTTGCTGGCATATTGAGTGCAGCACTTTCACAGCATCATCTTTCAGGATTTGAAATAGCTCCACTGGGATTCCATCACCTCCACTAGCTTTGTTCGTAGTGATGCTTTCTAAGGCCCACTTGACTTCACATTCCAGGATGTTTGGCTCAAGGTGAGTGATCACACCATCGTGATTATCTTGGTCATGAAGATCTTTTTTGTACAATTCTTCTGTGTATTCCTGCCACCTCTTCTTAATATCTTCTGCTTCTATTAGGTCATACCATTTCTGTGCTATATTGAGTCCATCTTTGCATGAAATGTTCCCTTGGTGTCTCTAATTTTCTTGAAGAGATCGCTTGTCTTTCCCATCCTGTTGTTTTCCTCTACTTCTTTGCATTGATTGCTGAGGAAGGCTTTCTTTTCTCTCCTTGCTATTCTTTGAAACTCTGTATTTAGATGCTTATATGTTTCCTTTTCTCCCTTGCTTTTCACTTCTCTTCTTTTCACAGCTATTTGTAAGGCCTCCCTAGACAGCAATTTTGCTTTTTTGCATTTCTTTTCCATGGGGATGGTGTTGATCCCTGTCTCCTGTACAATGTCATGAACCTCCGACCATAGTTCATCAGGCACTCTATCAGATCTAGGCCCTAAAATCTATTTCTCACTTCCACTGTATAATCATAAGGGATTTGATTTAGGTCATACCTGAATGGTTTAGTGGTTTTCCCCACTTTCTTCAATATAAGTTTGAATTTCGCAATAAGGAGTTCATGATCTGAGCCACAGCCAGCTCCCAGTCTTGTTTTTGCTGACTGTATAAAGCCTCTCCATCTTTGGCTGCAAAGAATGTAATCAATCTGATTTCAGTGTTGACCATCTGGTGATGTCCATGTGTAGAGTCTTCTCTTGTGTTGTTGGAAGAGGGTGTTTGCTATGAGCAGTGCGTTCTCTTGGCAAAACTCTATTAGCCTTTGCCCTGCTTCATTCTGTACTCCAAGGCCAAATTTGCCTGTTACTCCAGGTGTTTCTTGACTTCCTACTTTTGCATTCCAGTCCCCTATAATGAAAAGGACATCTTTTTTGGGTGTTAGTTCTAAAAGGTCTTGTAGGTCTTCATAGAACCATTCAGCTTCAGCTTCTTCAGCATTACTGGTGGGGCATAGACTTGGATTACTGTGATATTGAATGGTTTGCCTTGGAAACGAATAGAGATCATTCTGTCATTTTTGAGATTGCATCCAAGTACTGTATTTCAGACTCTTTTGTTGACCATGATGGCTAAGCCATTTCTTCTAAAGGATTACTACTGCCCACAGTAGTAAATATAATGGTCACCTGAGTTAAATTCACCCATTCAAGTCCATTTTAGTTTGCTGATTCCTAGAATGTCGACGTTCACTCTTGCCATCTCCTGTTTGACCACTTCCAATTGGTCTTGATTCATGGACCTGAAATTCCAGGTTCCTATGCAATATTACTCTTTATAGCATCGGACCTGCTTCTATCACCAGTCACATCCACAACTGGGTATTGTTTTTGTTTTGGCTTCTTCCTTCATTCTTTCTGGAGTTATTTCTCCAATGATCCAGTAGCATATTAGGCACCTACCGACCCTGGGAGTTCCCCTTTCAGTATCTTATCATTTTGCCTTTTCATACTGTTCATGGGGTTCTCAAGGCAAGGCTACTGTAGTGGTATGCCATTCCCTTCTCCAGTGGACCACATTCTGTCAGACCTCTCCACCATGACCCTCCCGTCTTGGGTGGCCCCACATGGCCAGGCTTAGTTTCATTGAGTTAGACAAGCCTGTGGTCCATGTAAGCAGCTCCTCGTTTGTATAGTGGTTGTCTATGTGATCAGATTGGCTAGTTTTCTGTGATTATAGTTTCACTGTGTCTGCCCTCTGATGTCTTCTCGCAATACTTACCGTCTTACTTGGGTTTCTTTTAACTTGGACGTGGGGTATCTCTTCACGGTTGCTCCAGCAAAGTGCAGCCACTGCTCCTTACCTTGAATGAGGGGTATCTCCTCACGGCTGCCCCTCCTGACCTTGAAGGTGGAGTAGCTTCTCTCGGCCCTCCTGCGCCCGGGCAGCCGCAGCTCCTTTGATGTGGGGTTGTTCCTCTCTGCCGCTGCCCCTGACCTCTGGCGTGAGGTATTTCATCTAGGCCGCTGCCCCTGACCTCGGGCATGGGGTAGTTCGTCCTGCCTCCCCTGACCCTGGACAAGGGGTATCTCTTCACGGCTCCCCTCCTGACCTTGAAGGTGGAGTAGCTCCTCTCGGCCCTCCTGGGCCTGGGCAGCCGCTGCTCCTTGGATGAGGGGTTGCCCAGTCTCGGCCACCTCCCCTTACCTCGGGCGTGCGGTAGGTCATCCCGCCTCCCCTGACCTCCGGCATGAGCTCAGAGAGTGAGCGTGAGGTAGCTCCTCTTGGCCAGTGCCCCTGACCTCGGGCATGCGGTAGTTCGCCTCAGCCGCCACCCCTGACCTCCGGCATGAGGTAGTTCGTCCCGCCTCCCCTGACCTCGGACATGGGGTAGCTCCTCTAGGCTGCCGCCCCTGACCTCGGGGGTGTGGTAGCTCCTCTCGGCCAGTGCCCCTGACCTCGGGCATGAGGTAGTTCGTCCCGCCTCCCCTGACCTCGGACGTGGGGTAGTTCATCCTCCCTCCCCTGACCTCGGACGTGGGGTAGCTCCTCTAAGCCGCCGCCCTGACCTCAGTTGTGTGGTAGCTCCTCTAGGCTGCCGCCCCGACCTCGGGCATGAGGTAGTTCGTCTGGCCTCCCCTGACCTCGAACGTGGGGTAGCTCCTCTAGGCCGTCGCCCCTGATCTTGGGCATGAGGTAGTTCATCCCGCCTTCCCTGACCTCGGACGTGGGGTAGTTCGTCCTGCCTCCCCTGACCTCGGTTGTGTGGTAGCTCCTCTAGGCCGCCGCCCATGACCTCGGGCGTCGGGTAGTTCGTCTCGGCCGCAGCCCCTGACCTCGAGCATGAGGTAGTTCATCCCGCCTCCCCTGACCTTGGGTGTGGGGTAGTTTGTCCCACCTCCCCTGACCTCGGACGTGGGGTAGCTCGTCTCGGCCATCGCCCCTGACCTCAGACATGGGGTAGCTCCTCTCGGCCGCTCCTGTGCCGACGCAGCCTGGCACTCTCGGTCACCGCCCCTGACATTGGGCAAGGGGTAGCTCATCTGGGCCACGCTTCTGCGTGGTCAGTTTCAGACGTTACCTTATTATAATGTTATAAGAACCTGGTATTTAAGGAATTTGGGAAAATTGCAGAAAAATCAAAGTCAATGATTTCTGTTTTTTTTTTTTTAAGTTTCTCACCAACAAATGTGTGTTAGTTTGATTTTTCCTTCTTCCCTTTCCTTTCAAAGTCTATTCATAAACTGTTGGAAATCTGGTGATTTCCTGACAGTTGAAGATATTTTTGTAATTATCTGTAAAGTTGAAAGGCTGAGGACTCTATTTGTTAGCTGTCAGAGAGCCGTTGAAATGTTTTTCATGAAATAAGTGGAAATATGTGTTAAAGATAGAAGAAAACAAGAAATCTGATATCATAATTAAAACTGATTATTGTCTATCAACTCTATTGTGAGATACTGTGAGGCTTCCCTGTTACCACCTTTCCTGGGAGTTCCTTCTCCTGTCACTACTTGTCAGTGTCCTCTCTCGTCTTGCTTCCCTCCTCTCACAAAAGAGGAATTATTCAGTTGGGTCTTGAAGAATAAATAGGAACTTTGCTAATAGAAAAGTGAGAAAAGGATTCCTTGATAGACACTGGCAACTGCTAAGGCAGTAAAGACAGGAAGATACGAAATAGCATGGGATGAGCTGAAAACGGAATTCAGTGTGGTTAGAATATATAGTGCAAGGAAGAAATGATAGGAGAGGAAAACGAAGGGGTCAAATCAGATGGCAAAACCATTCACGGACAGGCAGAACATATCATATATTAGGTGAGGGCCTATTTGGTTACCAGGAAGTGGCTTACCTCTACTACCAGGGCAGGAGGGAATGAATGAAAGACTCACAGGGGCTACAGAAGTGTGCACATTTATGGCATTTCATGCTTGGTCTGATGGTTTTCATTTTCTTTGCAAATAAGAAACCCGATCAACCACAGATTGACAGATGACAGGGTGATTGGGAAACTTGAGGAGAAAGGAAGATGTTTAGAACCACGTTGGAAAGGAGAGGAACGTGTCAAGAGATATGATAAAAGCTTACGGGAAAGCCATTGAGAGTCCTGTTAACAAGTCCTGTTAACAAGTGGCATCAACTTGTGAGGTTAATTCATGTGTTTTTGAACTTTACTTAGTACTGTAATTGCAGTGCCCATTTTGAGTTTGGAAGTTCCAGGCTCCTTGTTGCCAGAAGACAAAGATGTGAGTGACTTGAGAACATTGATGATTAAAGGTGATATTAATATTTGTTGAGTACTTGATGTGCTAGAAATTCTGCTTAGTACATTATAGACATTGCCACATTCGTCCCCTCCTTTCCTATGAAGTATTAAGTTTTATGCTCATTTTTAAAAGACAAACAGAATCCTGTTAAGTAATGTTCCCAAGATATTTTACCAATGAGTAGCAGAAATGGAATTTGAATGAAGATTAACATTGCAACAGAGTACAAAAGAAAAGAAGGTTAGAAAAGGGCTAATTTGGGACTTCTCTGGTGGTCCAGTAGGTAAGACTCTGAGCTTCTAATGCAGGGAGGTGGGGTTTGATTCCTGGTTGGGGAACTAGATTTCACGTGCCACGACTAAGACTGCACGTTCTGCAAGTAAAGATCAAAGATTCTGCGTGCCATGACTAAGACCCTGCACAGCCAAATAAATAAAAATAAATACTAAAAAAAGAAGGAAAGGGTCAGTGGTTTGGGAGAAGATGTAAGCCTCAAAACAGGGGAAACTTTCAAGGAAATCCCAGGACAGAATTGACAGAAATAATGTTTTTAGTGTTGTCTGAAGGACAGGAAAATGATGGGGAATTGGAATGTCAATGTTTAAGACTAAAGTAGTAGAAGCATTAAGAGTGCCCATTAGCTTCAAGTTGTAAGTGAGTTACTGAAAGGAGAGTAGATGTGGAGGTCACAGTTTCTCTGGCTAGGTTACTGATTATAGTGCATGGTTATTGATTATGAATATTGATTATGGTGTGACTTTGGAGTGAAGAGAAATGAATTTTGAAGAAACAGTCTGAAGGATATTAGGTCCTAGTTTTCTGGATGGTATAGCTTGGTGAAATGAACGTAAGTGAAGAAACATTTCCTTGTGTGAACTGAAAAGTAATGGTAAGATGTAGAGTAGAACTAGGTTTGTGCTGAACCTCTGTTCTATACCTAAAGATAAGGAATTAGCAGGTATTCAAGAGGGCTCAATCTAAGTTAGATCTTCAAGGGGAAAAGATCATAGAGAGAGTCCAATGTCTAGGTTAGGAATTAGGTAATTTATTTGAAAAAAAAAAAATGGGAGCTCTAGAGGATTCAATGAAAAATATTAGGAAAGACATTAAGAGGAGTGTAGTAGAGTGGAGAGTATGAACCAAAAGGAAAAAATACATAGCACTGTAGTTGTGTGAGCAAGAGACTGAGAAAGAGGATTAGAGATTAGAGGAAACAGTTTATTAAGGGCTTGAGAGTATGAGAGACAGAGGCATTGTAGAATTTGATGGCTTCAAATTTGTAAATAGAGCTTTAGTTTAAAGGTATTTCACTATTTTGATTCCAAAGAGTGCAGTGATGTGACTTCAACCACATTAATATTGAGTAAGTGAGTGTGGCACTGTTCAAAATTCTGTAGGTATTGAATAACAGACATACCTTGTCAGTCAGTCAATTCAGTACAAGTTTTGGATTAAAAATAACTGAATTTATGCTTCTGATTCTGTCACCTGCTTAATAATATTTTACTTAAAAATATACTATTGTCTAATATTTACTATTTAGGTTTGTGTAGCATCATTTGATTATTAGGGCAGATTCTTTCTTAATGATGTTAATTTCCATTGCTGTATTTAAAAACAACATCGTCTTACCTAAGCACTGCAATAACTGTAATAGAAATCAAGAACTTTAAATGGGATCTGTAGATTCACTTGTTCTACACTGTATGAAAAAGAAAGGTGGCGTATAGAAAATAAAAGAGATACGACACCATCAAGTGGATTTCCTCAAAAAATTCATTATAATTTAGCATTGGAAGTGGTTTTACACATTACATTGTCCATCCACTCTTTGATGCAAGCATGCAAGGTCTTTTAATGAAAGATATATCTTCTAACTGTATGGTAGTTTGGAAAGCGTGAGCAAAATTGAGGTTGGAATCTTGGCTCCTGCCCCTAACATTGTGTAATCCTAAAAACTTGGCTTCTTCAAGCCTAGTGTTCCCTGTTCTATAAAATGGGAATGCTAGAGTAATCAAGAGGATTGTAGCAGCCCATTTAACTTTTAGACACCTCTATCAGAGGTTATATTTACCTGGAACAAAACTATCTCTCTGTAGTTTTCTAACACATTTGCTGGAATTGCATTAGGAAGCCAAAAAATCATATTAAAACTAAGTTTCACACTGAGTTTAATTTGTTTTTATGTTTATGCAGCAATCTGGGCTTTGACATCTCAATAACAACGATGGTTTAATTTCCCCCAAATAACTATTGAACACCCAACATATACAAGGCAATGGTATGTGGAAGCCCACCACTCCCTGCCCCCAGCCAAAACTAGCCATTAGAGGCATATATCCCAAGGACCATCTGCTTTCATGTCAGGTGTGCTCAGGTGCAGGCTGGGAGAAGCCTGTGGGAAGTGCGGATTCTGTGCAAATCCCATAATGGGTGTTCATATCTCAGCGGCTTGTGCCCTTGTGGTCAGTTATACTCCATCTAGTTGGAGGTCTTTGAAGCACATTGTTTAAGGCACCATACATATTTGTCCATCCTAATCATATGTAAAAATAATGTTGCTAAAGGCTCTAGTGTACACTTCGTTTCAGAGAAAAAAATATAAATGTAAATTTGGCTCTAGGGAAGACAGAGGCTAATAGGAACTGCTGTATGTTTTGCTTTCTTCACATTTCCCCATGCCAGTCCACCTCATAGCTACCTCAACTTGCATTTTAAAAATGTGGTAAACTAAGTACGGTGACACCAATAAGACAAGCTGATTAAGATATGGTTTTTCAATGTGTTTTGGCTTCAACCTTAGTCATGGTTAGTTTTCAGTACAGTACTTGAAGAAATTGTATTTGTTTTTAATACTGATTTTTCTCTCATCTTTGACTTCTCAATTAGGAGGGCAGGTGATTTACATCTCCATAACAAAGATATGTGAACAAGAATTGTGCCTTCAATATTTCTACTGAAGTTCTATAATCATAAATTTTGGTTTTTCTATTTTCTTACTTTTTGTTTATTCTAAGATGGTTTAAGTCATTTCCTTGAATTCTACTTATGTAATTTTGTTGTGCTTGTTTATCAATTTTAGGTTATACTCCTTGTTAAGGAGCACAATAGAATTTCTTGAAGTTGGCCATGAAAATGACTACAGACAGTAGCTGTAAATAGTGTTTCTGTGGTTGTATGTTACAAGGCTTTGGAGAATCTGCCTTCTGTGACTTTCAGAGATCACCTTTGGTGGTTGTGTAAACTTAAAATAGAAGATTTGTTTTTGAGTATCTAGGAGTATGACGTGGAGTCTCATGCCTGTCACTTAACAGCAGAAGGACTGTTATTCTTTAGCTTTGTCCTAATGCCCTCACATTCTTCAACCTTGGGTCAGTCAGTCACTTATCAGCTGATGTGATTTTACATTTTTGCCTCAATCATTATCTCTCACTTTAAGTTCTCCTTCTGTAGTATTTGCTATTTGCTTCCAAAACAAACATGCTTTCTGCGCTTGTGAGGAAAGGAAAGGAGAAAGAGATTTAAAAGAAAATAATAGGTGGGTTCTCAGTTATTTTTTGCTTTATTACTAATGCTAACTACTAGCATAAAGTATGGAATTATGATTGAGGTATTTATGAATAATTCATTCAAGGAACATTTTCTTAAGCCCTAATGAACACTGAATATTTACAAATATAATTGCATGATGCTGTTAAGTTAAAGGAGAAAACACTCTCCTGGGAAAGTAGGTTTATCTGCTGTTTTCTAAAATAGATTCTCTTGACCATTCTGTCAAATATATCAGTAAAATTACCTATTTTAGTTAATGTAATTTTTTAACTTTTATCACTCAAGGGGGAATAACCAACCATGTGTAAATATGAATAATATATTTTCTTCCTCTACATCACAACTTCTTAGCCTCTTTAAAAAGAACTTTTATAAAAATATATTTTATTTGTCTTAATTAAGATTTGCTCATGAGTTAGAAAAGATCATGAACCCTGAGTAATGCATTTTAGTTGCAAAAAAAGATTCAAATTTAATTAATTATTAGATGACCATACTCTGGACATAGAACTTCATGACACCATGAAATATTAAAATCCTGAAATAGCTGCTGTTTTTTTCTAAAAAGTATGGCCACTTAATCACCTAAATAATGGCCTCTGAAATTACAAAATTAAAAATTATATTTTTCTACCTGATAATTGGAAAAGAGATTAGACATTAACACAACTTTCCAGGGACTTAGAAATTCCTATTATTTATTTATTTTTTAATATTTATTTGGCTGCACTGGGTCTTTGTTGGGGCACATGAGATCTAGTTCCCTGATCAGGGATTGAACCTGGGCACTCCTGAATTGGGAATGGAGTCTTAGCCACTGGACCACCATTTCTTATTTGTGTTGATTTTCAGTATAAAAAGTCAGAGAACTGTGCTCCCAATGTAGGGGTACCCGGGTTCAATCCCTGGTTGGGGAACTAGATCTCACATGCCCCGACTAAGTTGCTCAGTTACTGAGCAACTGAACTGAACTGAACTGGCTGCACTGGGTCTTAGTTGGGGCACATGGCTTTTACAGTAAGGGGCCTATAATATAGTTTTTTGTTAGTAAGTAAAAACCTTTGTCAAACTTCTCTGTGGTTTAGACATGCATGTTTCAGAAGGTCACATATACTAACTTTTACACAAGGTGAAGGTTACTCAGAAGGTCAAAAAGCATGCCAAAACAAATAGAAAGTGTTTCATTTCACTTTAACTACTTACTTAAAAAAATTGTTTATTTAATGGATATGATCATATGACCGTCAAATTAGTCTTTTTTTTTTAAAGATGTATCAGCTCACAAGCACTTACCTTTTAAGGCCTGTGGCTTGTTTCTGTTTAAAAAAAAATAGTAAAAGTATACATTAAAGCAAATGAGAAAACTTTTGTTGCCCCATTTTTTACAACAAAATCCTATAAATTAAGCTTATTCTGATATTCTAGAGTAAAATCAGGGAATTTCTAAACTCAAACCATTAACATAATTTTATAGTTAAGATACAAAGGAAAGAAAAAAATCTTCCTTATTTCATTATTCTCAAATATTAGTAACCTTAATGGGGCAGGGGATAAATAATATAATTTGTGGACAAAAATGAATTATATCAAATTATACCAATTTACCATCATGTCTTCACATGAAATTAAATCCAAAATGATGGATTTTCAGTGGTATTCATGGAAGCAAAAAATTAAGTTAATTGTAATAAGATGTTATGTTCCTAAACGTGTTAACTTTATTATATAAATTTTGCTTGTTGTGGTATAACACCACCGGTAAGCAATTTTGTAAAATATATTTTAATATTGATTCTAAATTCAAATGAACTTAATTGTCACTATAAGGAAGTTCTTCCTGTGTAGAATTGACAAATTTTCATGGGATAGTTACTAAATGAGACAGTTACATGTGCCTAATCTGCTTATTATAGTCCTGGAACTTCCACAGTAAGCAGATTGACTGCCAGCCTGAAATTCTTTCCATTTTAGACTACAATGTTGAAGTTCTCTGGTCAAGCCAGGTGACATTGCAAGTGCTATCTCAATGACATGGTATTACCTATGTTCTCTCCTCTTAGTCTTTACTTTTGTGAAATATTCAATAATCTTTGCATTACACCATGCTCTATTAAACAATCTGATTTTTCTGGATAATATCTGAAAGTTCCTTAATTATGTTTGTTAATAATATGACAAATAAGACATGTATGTGAATAAATCTCATATTTTTCAAGTCAGGAATAAACAAGGAACTAATATTTATTCATCTATATAAACTAATATTTTTCACTATCTTAACTGACAACTATTAATAATAATAATAATTGTTCATAGTACATTTTTCTTTTCTTATTTAGTAGCAAATACTATGCTCAGTTCAGTTCAGTTCAGTCGCTCAGTCATGTCCGACTCTTTGTGACCCATGAACCACAGCACGCCAGGCCTCACTGCCCGGAGTCCACCCAAACCCATGTCCAATGAGTCGGTGATTCCATCCAACCATCTTATCCTCTGTCGTTCCCTTCTCCTCTTGCCCTCAATCTTTCCCAGCAACTCTTCAAATCAGGTGACCAAAGTATTGGAGTTTCAGCTTCAGCATCAGACCTTCCAATGAACACCCAGGACTAATCTCCTTTAGGATGGACTGATTGGATCTCCTTGCAGTCCAAGGGACTCTCAAGAGTCTTTTCCAACACCACAGTTCAAAAGCATCAATTCTTTGGCACTCAGCTTTCTTTATAGTCCAACTCTCACATCCATACATGACCACTGGAAAAACCATAGCCTTGACTAGGTGGACCTTTGTTGACAAAGTAATATCTCTGCTTTTTAATATGCTGTCTAGGTTGGTCATAACTTTCCTTCCAAGGAGTAAGCGTTTTAATTTCCTGGCTGCAATCACCATCTCTGTGATTTTGGAGCCCAGAAAAATAAAGTCAGCCACTGTTTCCACTGTTTGCCCATCTATTTGCCATGAAGTGATGGGACCAGATGCCATGATCTTCGTTTTCTGAAGCTTTAAGCCAACTTTTTCAATCTCCTCTTTCACTTTCATCCAGAGGCTCTTTAGTTCCTCTTCACTTTCTGCCTTAAGGGTGGTGTCATCTGCATATCTGAGGTTATTGATATTTCTCCTGGCAATCTTGATTCCAGCTTGTGCTTCCTCCAGCCCAGCGTTTCTCATGATGTACTCTGCATAGAAGTTAAATAAGCAGGGTGACAATATACAGCCTTAACGTACTCCATTTCCTATTTGGAACCAGTCTCTTCCATGTCCAGTTCTAACTGTTACTTCCTGACCTGCATACAGGTTTCTCAAAAGACAGGTCAGGTAGTCTGGTATTCCCATATCTTTCAGATTTTTCGACAGTTTATTGTGATCCACACAGTCAAAGGCTTTGGCATAGTAATTAAAGCAGAAATCGATATTTTTCTGGAACTCTCTTAGTTTTTTGATGATCCAGCAGATGTTGGCGATTTGATCTCTGGTTCCTCTGCCTTTTCTAAAACCAGCTTGAACATCTGGAAGTTCACGGTTCATGTATTGCTGAAGCCTGGCTTGGAGAATTTTAAACATCATTTTACTAGTGTGTGAGATGAGTGCTAGCATTTTACAAATATTAACTGACTTAATTTAGTAATCATGGAGTAGTTAAAAATTACTACATCCTCTTTTATTTTTTATAATTAATGGGATTGGATGGAGAAGTCAAAAACTTGTCTTAAGGACTATATAATAAAAGAACATACATGAATTGATGGTAAAATTTTGATGGTCTTTTACAAAATTTTCTGATTTATTGTTAGAGCTCAGAAATCTTATTGAAATTCTTCTTCAGTTTTTAAATGAATAAATTTAATGTAAATAGATTCTTAATGTATTTATGTAAAAATTTCAAGTTATTGCTTTATAAACATACACATACACACACACTTTTTCATTATCCTACCAAAAGTGGAAAGAAAAGTCTCAAAAAGTTAAAGACAAGCTATTTTTAGTTTTGAAGTCCGAAATATACTTGACTGAGGTGAATCTCTTTGATGTTTTTGCAGGAAAATGTAAAGGCAGGCACATATAAAGGCAGGCATGGTAGTTATAACAAGTTAGTGGTGATGTGAAGTAATTTAACGAGAAAACGTGTCCCTGTCTAAAAATGGGCTTGAAATAAAGCCTTGGAGATTTAGAAAAGGCAAACAGTAATTTCACCCTGGACAACGGAAAGCTACATGCTATCCAGTCTTTCAGAGATAGAGTTGGATATTTTTTTCATTTTTCTTTTTATCATGCATCTCAATATTTAAGTGATTATATTCAAAAGCAGACACATTACTTTGCCAACAAAGGTCTGTCTAGTCAAGGCTATGGTTTTTCCTGTGGTCATGTATGGATGTGAGAGTTGGACTGTGAAGAAGGCTGAGCACTGAAGAATTGATGCTTTTGAACTGTGGTGTTGGAGAAGACTCTCGAGAGTCCCTTGGACTGCAAGGAGATCCAACCAGTCCATTCTGAAGGAGATCAGCCCTGGGATTTCTTTGGAGGGAATGATGCTGAAGCTGAAACTCCAATACTTTGGCCACCTCATGCGAAGAGTTGACTCATTGGAAAAGACTCTGATGCTGGGAGGGATTGGGGGCAGGAGGAGAAGGGGACGACAGAGGATGAGATGGCTGGATGGCATCACTGACTCGAAGGACATGAGTCTGAGTGAACTCCGGGAGTTTGTGATGGATAGGGAGGCCTGGTGTGCTGCGATTCATGGGGTCTCAGAGAGTCGGACATGACTGAGCGACTGAACTGAACTGAACTGATGCCATTCTCTGATTTTTTTTTTTAGCAGTTAATCTGAAGATGTGATGGTCACCTGGGCAACCTTAGACACGGGAATCTTGGGAACTAAAAGACTTTTGGACTCTGTGTTGATAGAGCTCCCTTGTGAGTACTCTCAATGTATAGTAACATTTTTTATGAGTCATTCTAAATCATGCTGCCTGTGGAAGTGGTGGATCTTAAAGAACCCGCCTGCCAATGCAGGAGATATAAGAGATGTGGGTTCAATCCATGGGTTGGGAAGATCCCCTGGTGGAGCGCACGGCAACCCACTCCAGTATTCTTGCCTGGAGAATCCCAAGGACAGAGGAGCCTAGCAGGCTACAGTGTATGGGGTCACAAAGAGTTGTACATGACTAAAGCTACTTAGGATGCATACTCAGTGTGAATGGGAATATTGGCTTGGCTGGTATTTACATCCTTTTCAAAAATAGAACAGATTTTAAAGTTGACACTTTAAATATTTAGTCTTTCTGTGACTCTATATTCTGTGTGATTTTAGTGAAGAGATTAAGCTTCAGTTTCTCTGTACATAAGATAGAGCTAAATATAAACCCTTCCTTCACTAAAAGGATATTATAAAAGTAGGAAATGATAAATTTCAATAATAATAACAATAGAATTATGTTTTGTTACTATTGCTAATATAAATGTTCATTTTAATATAAATGTAGAGGCTTTAAGTTTTTTATTTTTCTTATTGTCTTTGTCATTTGCACCCTTTAAAAAATAACTGTATCTTGAACAAAAATGATTATGTCAGGATTTCTCATTCATATTTTATTTGTATAAGGCTTTACTACTTGCAAAGATTTAATTTAATTTGACCCTTAGTGCAATCCTGGTGTAAAGCAGGTCAGTGATTAATTTCCTCACTGTGCAGATGAGAAAACTAATGCTCAACACTGTCAGTGTCTTGCTCAAAACTGCATAACTAGAAAGAGAAAGAATTTGAAGTCAGATATTCTTCTAACCAGTCCATATGCTTTTCAGAAACTATATTTAACTGGTGAAATTTCCTGTTTGCGTTTGGTTTGCTGCCTACTCTAATTGTAAGAGTATTGTGATGAATTTCAGTATTGACCATCTGGTGATGTCCATGTGTAGAATCATCTCTTGTGGTGTTGGAAGAGGGTGTTTTCTATGACCAGTGTGTTCTCTTGGAAAATCTCTGTTAGCCTTTGCCCTGCCTCATTTTATACTCTAAGGCCAAACTTGCCTGTTACTCCAGCTGTCTCTTGACTTCCTACTTTTGCATTCCAGTCCCCTGTGATGAAAAGAACATCTTTTTTTGGTGTTAGTTCTAGAACGTATTGTAGGTCTTCACAGAAACATTCAACTTCAGCTTCTTTAGCGTTAGTGGTTGGGGCATAGACTTGGATAATTGTGATATTGAATGGTTTGCCTTGAAAACAAATAGAGGTCATTCTGTCATTTTTGAGATTTAATCCAGGTTCAGCATTTCTAACTCTTTTTTTGACTATGATGGCTACTCCATTTCTTCTAAGGGTTTCTTTCCCACAATAGTAGATATAATGATCATCTGAACTAAATTTTCCCATTCCAGTCCATTTTAGTTCACTGATTCTTAAAATATCTGTGTTTACTCTTGCCATCTCCTGTTTGACCACTTCCAATTTGCCTTGATTCATGGACCTAACATTTCAGGTTCCTCTGCAATATTGTTCTTTACAGCATCGGGCTTTACTTCCATCACCAGTCACATCCACAACTGGGCATTCTCTTTGCTTTGGCTTCATCTCTTCATTCTTTCCAGACTTATTTCTCCACTCTTCTCCAGTAGCATATTGGGCACCTATCGACTTGGTGAGTTCATCTTTCAGTGTCCTATCTTTTTACCTTTTCATACTGTGTATGAGGTTCTCATGGAGAAGGTAATGGCAGCCCACTCCAGTATTTTTGCCTGGAGAATCCTGTGGACAGAGGAACCTGGTAGGCTGCTGTCCATGGGGTCACACAGAGTCAGACATGACTGAAGTGACTTAGCAGCAGCAGCAGCATGAGGCTCTCAAGGCAAGAATACTGAAGTGGTTTGCCATTCCCTTCTCCAGTGGACCACATTTTGTCAGAATACTCCACCATGACCCCTTAGTCTTGGCTGGCCCTACATGGTATGGCTCATAGTTTCAGTGATTTAGACAAGGCTGTGCTCCATGGTGATCAGCTTATTTAATAATCTGTGATTGTGGTTTTCATTCTGTAAGAGTCTTGTGGAAGCTTCCTGATGGGAGAGACTGACTGGGGGAGGAATCTGGGTCTTGCTCTGATGGGCAGGGCCATGCTCAGTAAATCTTGAATTCAATTTTCTGTTGATGGGTGGGGCTGTATTCCCTCCCTGTTGTTCGCCCTGAGTCCAAACTATGGTAGAGGTAGTGGCAGTAACGGTGACCTCCTTCAAAAGGACTTATGCCCGCACCATTGCATTCAGTGCCCCTGACCCCGCAGCAGGGCACTGTTGACCCCCGCCTCCACTGGGGACTCTTAGACGCTATTTAAACCCAGACATCCTGGAATGTGAAGTCAAGTGGGCCTTAAGAAGCATCACTACAAATAAAATTAGTGGAGGTGGTGGAATTCCTGTTGAGCTATTTCAAGTCCTAAAAGATGATGCTGTGAAAGTGCTGCACTCAATATACCAGCAAATTTGGAAAACTCAGCAGTGGCCACAAGACTGGAAAATGTCAGTTTTCATTCCAGTCCCAAAGAAAGGCAATGCCAAAGAATGTTCAAACTACTGCACAATTGCACTCATCTCATATGCAAGCAAAGTAATGCTCAAAATTCTCCAAACAAGGCCTCAACAGTATGTGAACTGAGAACTTTTAGATGTTCAAGCTGGATTTAGAAAAGACAGAGGAACCAGAGATCAAATTGCCAACATTCGTTGGATCATTGAAAAAGCAAGAGAGTTCCAGGAAAACATGTACTTCTGCTTTGTTGACTATGCCAAAGCCTTTGAGTGTGTGAATCACCAAAAACTGTGGAAAATTCTTAAAGAGAGGGGAATACCAGACCACCTGACCTGCCGCTTGAGAAATCTGTATGCAGGTCAAGAAGCAACAGTTAGAACTGGACATGGAACAACAGACTGGTTCCACATGGGGAAAGGAGTCACATGGGGAAAGGAGTATATCAAGGCTGTATGTTGTCACCCTGCTTATTTAACTTATATGCAGAGTATATCATGGGGAATGCCAGACTGCATGAAGCACAAGCTGGAATCAAGATTGCTGGGAGAAATATCAGTAACCTCAGATATGCAGATGACACCACCCTTATGGCAGAAAGTGAAGAGGAGCTAAAGAGCCTCTTGATGAAAGTGAAAGAAGAGAGTAAAAAAGTTGGCTTAAAACTCAACATTCAGAAAACTAAGATCATGGCATCCGGTCCCATCACTTCAGGGCAAATAGATGGGGAAACAATGGAAATAGTGACAGACTTTATTTTCTTGGGCTCCCAAATTACTGCAGATGGTGACTGCAGCCAGGAAATTAAAAGACACTTGCTCCTTGGGAGAAAAGCTATGATCAACCTAGACAGTGTATTAAAAAGCAGAGACATTACTTTACTGACAAACATCCATCTATGGTTTTTCCAGTAGTCATGTATGGATGTGAGAGTTGGACTGTGAAGAAAGCTGAGTGCCGAAGAATTGATGCTTTTGAACTGTAGTGTTGGAGAAGACTCTTGAGAGTCCCTTGAACTGCAAAGAGATCCAACCAGTCCATCTTAAAGGAAATCAGTCCTGAATGTTCATTGGAAGGACTGATGCTGAAACTGAACCTCCAATACTTTGGCCACCTGATGCGAAGAACTGACTCATTGGAAAAGACCCTGATGCTGGGAAAGATTGAGGGCAGGAGGAGAAGTTGACAACAGAGGATGAGATGTTTGACATGGCATCACTGACTCGATGGCCATAAGTTTAAGTAAGCTCTCAGAGTTGGTGATGGACAGCAAAACCTGGCATGCTGCAGTCCATGGCGTCACAAATAGTCAGAGATGACTGAGTGACTGAACTGAACTGAACTGTGATGAATTTACAAAATTGTTTCACCTGTTTATTAGAAACAGTTCCTAGAACAACTCTATGATTATATTCTGCTTTCAATCTAAATTTTATGAACACATCTTTGTATGTCCTGGTGGTAGGCAGAATAAGGGCAAAATGATGGCTCCCCACATCATAATCCCTTCACCCTAGGAATGTTTTGTTACAAGGCAGGGGAGAAGTAAGGCTGCCCTTTAGATGACCTTATGATTATCCCTAATAATCTACAGGTGTCCATTGTACTCACCAGGCATCTGATAAATGAAATAGCAGCACAAAAAAGATTCAGCCCAATGTTGGTGGTTTGAGGATGTAGGAATGTGGCCACAAGTCAAGAATTCGGGCGACTTTTAGGAACTAGAAAAGGCAAGGAAACAGATTCTTCCTTTGGCCTCCCACTGACACCTTGATTTTAGCCCAGGGAGATTTCTAACCACCAGAACTATGATAATAAATTTGGGTTATTATAAGCCACTAAGTTTCTGATGGCTTATCACAGCAGCTGTAGAAAACTAACACAGCCTGACACTGTGAGATTAGGCAATGAAGCTTGTGAGCAGAGTGGTTTATGCCATGGTGACATGAGGTCAGTCATGGTGTTGAGGTAGGTTTAATATGTCATATGATTCCTTTTGGCTACATGATTTCCTAGGGGAACTGACTTGTCCGTGCCTGTTCCTCTTTAGTTAGGAGCACAGGCTATGGATCCTGAGTATATGAGTTCAGATCCTGCCTCTGATTCTTCCTTCAGGCATACTTCATTTTATTTGAGCTTTACTTTATTCCCAATATTCCCAAATATCGTGTATTTTACAAATTGAAGCTTTGGGGGAAACCCTGCATGGAGCACCCTTTTTCCAACAGCATTTGCTCACTGTGATTCTGTGTCACGTATTCGTAATTCTCGCAATATTTCAAACCCTCCACCAGAGAAAACATTACAACTCACTAAAGGCTCAGATGATGATTTAGCATTTTTTAGCAATAAAGTATTTTTAAATTAAGGTGTGTACATTTTTTAGACATAGTGCTGCTATTGCACACTTAATAGACTATAGTATGGTGTAAGCTTAACTTTTGTGTGCACTGGTTATGTAACTTGCTTTATTTTGATACTTGCTTTATCGTGGTGGTTGGAACTGAACTGCAGTATCAACAGGGAATGCCTGTAATTATAAACTTCCAGAGCATGCAATTTTTCATCTGTGAAACAAAGACAGTAAAAGCATCTTCTTCATAGGGCTGTTGTGAGAACTAACTGTTAATTTACATTTTAAGTACTTAAAATGGTATTTGGCATATAGCAGGGGCTATATTCAGAGAAGGCAATGGCACCCCACTCCAGTACTCTTGCCTGGAAAATACCATGGATGGAGGAGCCTGGTGGGCTGCAGTCCATGGGGTCGCTAGGAGTCAGACACGACTGAGTGACTTCACTTTCACTTTTCACTTTCACTTTTCACTTTCATGCATTGGAGAAGGAAATGGCAACCCACTCCAGTATTCTTGCCTGGAGAATCCCACGGACAGGGGAGCCTGGTGGGCTGCCATCTATGGGGTCACACAGAGTCAGACACGACTGAAGCGACTTAGCAGCAGCAGCAGCAGCAGCAGCAGCAGCAGCAGCAGCAGCAGCCGGGGCTATATTGGAGAAGGAAATGGCAACCCAATCCACTATTCTTGCCTGGGAAATCCCATGGATGGAAGAACCTGGTGGGCTACAGTCCATGTGGTCACAAAGGGTTGGACATGACTGAGCACACATGCAAATGCGGGGGCTATATATATATATATTAACTATTGCTATTATTATTACTTTTATTCCTTAAATACTATATTCTCTAGACTCATACTTTTTTTTTTTATCATTTATAGATAGAAGAGTGTCCAAAACCTCTGGAGGAATGCCTTTGGGGTAGAAGTATTTTTTTTGTTTGTTTGTTAGAGTGCTGGGACTGTTTTTAAACAACTTTACTGAGACATAATTCACATTGCATCCAATACACCCATTTAAAAGTACACAATCTGATGGCTTTTAGTACATTCACAGTTACGCAGCCATCACCATAATCAATTTTAGGACATTTTCATTCTCCAAAATGGTTCCCAACCCGACAGCTCTCATGTCCTGATTCCCCTACCCCTGAGCTGTAATCAACTGCTCATCTACTTTATCTCTTATATTTTCCTATCTGGATATTTCATATAAATATAATAATATAACACGTGGTCTTCTGTGACTAGATTATTTTGTTTAGTATTATGTTTTCAAGGTTCATTCATGTTGTAGCATGTTATAGTACTACATTCCTTTCTAGGGATGAATAATATATTCCGCTGTATGGTAGACTGCAATTTGCTTATCCATTCATCAATTGATGGATATTTGGATCATTTCCACTCTTTGCCTTTTATGAATCATGCTGCTATAAATATTTGAGTACAATTTCTGTGTGGACATGTTTTCATGTCTCTTGAGTGTATGCCTTGGAGTGGAATTGCTGGATCATATGATAATTCGATGTTTAACATTTGAGGAACTGTCACCTCTTCTTCAGAGCAGCTGCACCATGACCTGAATGGAAAGGAAGTCCAGAGGGAGGAGATATATGTATATGTATATGTATGGCTGATTCATTTTGCAGTATAGTAGAAACTAATGCAATGTCATAAAACAACTGTACACTGATAAAAATTAATTTAAAAAAATCACACTGAGATACCACTTCATACTTATTAGGACAGCTGTAATCAAAGTCAATAACAAATGATGGTGAGATTGTGGAGACAGACAGACCCTCGTACACTGCTAGGGATATTTTGATGCAACTAAATACCCTTGATTTCATAATTTTTTATTTAACATAATTTGAAAACTATATTTTCCTTTTTTTTATTGTGGTATAGTTGATTTAAACATAAGTTTAAGTGTACAAAATAATGATTCAAAAATTTTTAAATATACTCCACTTATAGTTGTTATAAAATAGATTAAAATTTTGTACCTTTATATAACTCTCCTCCTTGTCTGCTCTCATTATCATGAATATATTAATGGGGGCAAATTTTGTATCAGTTCAGTTCAGTTCAGTTGCTCAGTCGTGTCCAACTCTTTGCTACCCCAGGGACTGCAGCACACCAGGCTTCCCTGTCCATCACCAATTCCCGGAGTTTACTCTAACTCGTGGCCGTTGAGTCAGTGATGCCATCCAACCATCTCATCCTCTGTCATCCCCTTCTCCTCCCACCTTCAATCTTTCTCAGCATCAGGGTCTTTTCAAATGAGTCAGTTTTTCGCATCAGGTGGCCACAGTATTGGAGTTTCAGCTTCAACAGTAGTCCTTCTAAAGAACATTCAGGACTGAGTTCCTTTAGGATGGATTGGTTGAATCTCCTTGCAGTCCAAGGGACTTTCAAGAGTCTTCTCCAACACCACAGTTCAAAAGCATCAATTCTTCGGTGCTCAGCTTTGTTTTTTTTTTTCTCTTTATTTTTATTATTTTTAATATAAATTTATTTATTTTAATGGGAAGCTAATTACTTTACAATATTGTATTGGTTTTGCCATACAGTGACATGAATCCACCACGGATGTACATGTGTTCCCCATCCTGAACAGTCCTCCCACCTCCCTCCCCATACCATCCCTCTGAGTCATCCCAGTGCACCAGCCCCAAGCAAGCTTTCTTTAAGTCCAACTCTCACATCCATACATGACTACTGGAAAAACCATAGCTTTGACTAGATGGATGTTTTTCAACAAAGTAATGTCTCTGCTTTGTAATATGCTGTCTAAGTTGATCATAGCTTTTTTCCCAAGTAACAAGTGTCTTTTAATTTCATGGCTGCAGTCACCATCTGCAGTAATTTCGCAGCCCAAGAAAATAAACTCTGTCACTGTTTCCATTGTTTCCCCATCTATTTGCCATGAAGTGATAGGATCAGATGTCATGATCTTAGTTTTCTGTTCGTTGAATTGTAGGCCAACTTTTACACTCTCTTCTTTCACTTTCATCAAGAGGCTCTTTAGTTCCTCTTTGCTGTCTGCCGTAAGGGTGGTATCATCTGCATATCTGAGGTTATTGATATTTCTCCTGGCAATCTTGATTCCAGCTTGGTGTTTCTCATGATGTAGTCTGCATATAAGTTAAATAAGCAGGGTAACAGTATACTGCCTTGACATACTCCTTTCCTGATTTGGAACCAATCTGTTGTTCTGTGTCCAGTTCTAACTGTTGCTTCCTGATCTGTATACAGATTTCTCAACAGGCAGATCAGGTGGTCTGGTATTCCCCTCTTTAAGAATTTCCCACAGTTTTTGGTGACTCACACAGTCAAAGGCTTTGGCATAGTCAATAAAGTAGAAGTACATGTTTTACCGGAACTCTCTTGCTTGTTCTATGATCCAGTGGGTGTTGGCAATCTGATCTCTGGTTCTTCCGTCTTTTCTAAATCCAGCTTTAACATCTGGAAGTTCATGGTTCAGGAATTGTTGAAGAAGGGCTTGGAGAATTTTGAGCATTACTTTGCTAGCGTGTGAGATGACTGCAATTGTGCAGTACTTTAAGCATTCTTTGGCGTTGCCTTTCTTTGGGATTGGAATGAAAACTGACATTTTCCTGTCTTGTGGCCACTGCTGAGTTTTCCAAATTTGCTGGTATATTGAGTGCAGCACTTTCACAGCACCATCTTTTAGGATTTGAAATAGCTCAACAGGAATTCCATCACCTCCACGAGGTTTGTTTGTAGTGATGCTTCCTAAGGCCCAGTCGACTTCACACTCCAGGATGTCTGGCTCTAGGTGAGTGATCATATCATCATGATTCTGTGCATCGTAAAGATCTTTTTTGTTTGGTTCTTCTGTGTATTTTTCCCACTTCTTAATATCTTTTGCTTCTGTTAGGTCCATAAAATTTCTGTCCTGTACTGAGCCCATCTTTGCATGAAATGTTCTTTTGATATCTCTAATTTTCTGGAAGAGATTTCTAGTCTTTCTCATCCTGTTGTTTTCTTCCATTTCTTTGCATTGATCACTGAGAAGAGCTTTCTAATCTCTCCTTGCTTTGGAACTCTGCATTCAAATGGGTATATATATTTCCTTTTCTCCTTGGCCTTTTGCTTCTCTTCTTTTCACAATTATTTGTAAGGCCTCCTCAGACAACCATTTTGCCTTTTTGCATTTCTTTTTCTTGGGGATCGTCTTGATCCGTCTCCTGTACAATGTCACGAACCTCTGTCCATAGTTCTTCTGGCACTCTGTCTATCAGATCTAATCCTTTGAATCTATTTGTCACTTCCACTGTATAATCATAAGGAATTTCATGTAAGTCATACCTGACTAATCTAGTGGTTTTCCCTAGATTCTTCAATTTATGTCTGAATTTGGCAATAAGGAGTTCATGATCTGAGCCACTGTCTGCTCCCAGTATTTTTTTTGCTGACTATATAGAGCTTCTCCATCTTTGGCTGCAAAGAATATAATCAATCTGATTTTGGTGTTGACCATCTGGTGATGTCCATGTGTAGAGTGTTCTCTTGTGTTGTTGGAAGAGGGTGTTTGCTATGAGCAGTGCGTTCTCTTGTCAAAACTCTATTAGCCTTTGTCCTGCTTCATTCTGTGCTCCAAGACCAAATTTGCCTGTTACTCCAGGTATTTCTTGACTTCCTACTTTTGCATTCCTGTCCCCTATAATGAAACGAACATCTTTTTTGAGCGTTCTAGAAGGTTTTGTAAATCATCATAGAACAGTTCAACTTCAGCTTCTTCAGTATTACTGATCGGGGCATAGACTTGGATTACTGTGATATTGAATGGTTTGCCTTGGAAACGAACAGAGATCATTCTGTCATTTTTGAGATTGCATCCAAGTACTGCATTTCAGACTCTTTTGTTGATTATGATAGCTACTCCATTTCTTCTAAGGGATTCTTGCCCACAGTAGTAGATATCATGGTCATCTGAGTTAAATTTACCCATTGCATATCCTATAGCAATTCAGTTCCTTCAACTTGTTTGTCTTTCTGTTTTAGCTAATATTATCAGTCTCTTTTTTTGATGTCACTGTTTAAGCATGCCTATTTCTTGGTACCAGGAAAAGTATGCAACATCCTATAAAAAAGTGTCTTAGATTAAAAAAAAAAACTACTTTGCAAGTGAGAAAACCTGGTTTGAATTTTCAAAGACATTCTATGAAGAGGGAAGCCTCTGAACTGGATGGTTAGAAACTGCTACTCTCTCACTTCCACATTCACTGTGTCTGGCAGTGATGTGGTACGTATTCCAAAGGCCTGGCAGGATCATATATTTGATTCACTTTTTAGATTTTGGCCACAATAACTATATTGTAAGGGACAATATATTAATTAATTTTGCTGACATATTTTGCTCACTTCCCAATATCAATGAATAACTTATGTCTTTTCAAGTCTTTTCTGGGACAGTGGGGAAGAAACAATGATCCCAAAATATTAAAGCTTCCAGGAGTCAGGCAGGGAGGCAGGATCTGTTTACTCTGTCTAGTGCCCTGCATACAGAGGCCAGGAGCAACATGCCATGATTCCTTATGTAGTTTCTTTTAATATTTTATTTTGTTCTATTTATTTGACTGTGCCAGGTCTTAGCTGTGACATGCTAGATCTTTAATTGCGGCATGCAGGATCTAGTTCCCTGACCAGGGATTGAACCCAGGGCCCCGCTTTGGGAGCAAGGAGTCTTAGCCACAGGACCACCAGGAAAGTCCCTCTTTTATAGTTTTTAATCACACATTGTTAGAACTATTGGAATAGTTTGTCTGTGCCTGTTTTCTGACTCCCTAGGTTTTCTCTAGCAATTGGATACTTACAAACTATATCATGGCCCTATTGAACATGTGGTTTAGAAACACACCAATATATGCTTTTAATTCGATGTTATTTCTATTTTCCTTCACATATACTTGGCATCTTTGTGGTGTCCTTTGGTCATTTTTTCCTACTTATATTTTACACCCTCACTTCTCTAACACTTTACTAATTGACATCTTATTTGCCTGGATGCAGTTAAAAAGTCACAGAAAGTTGGGAGGGGCTTTCCTCATGGCACTTAACCATGTGGAAGTACATACAGATCACTGTGTAGCCTCAGAAACTTTTGAACACTGAATGTACAAAGGATACCATTCTTTTCTAACTTTGCTTTAACTTTAATTTGGGACTTGACAGAAGAGTACTCGAAAAAAGAAGAGAAACTTTTTCAATTAAAAAAGTTAACTGGAATGAGTTAGTGGAAGGTTTCAAAAAATTACATACCAAATATATATCTTCTATATCTCTGTATACCTTTTTACGTTGAAATCACATCAAGAGGTCAGTAGGGAGGTAAACTGAGCACACTCAACAATGTTTTCCCTATTATAATTAATCCCACACTTACTGTGTTCTCCTTTCTCTTACATAGACTGTGAATCCTGGGGGGTTGATGTCAATACTGAGAGCAAATAATAAGGCTTTTTCTTTCAGGCTAAATTGACTAGATACATATGCTTTTGGTGGTCTTTCTTTTTTTAAATTGGCCTATTGGAGAAGGCAATGGCAACCCACTCCAGTACTCTTGCCTGGAAAATCCCATAGATGGAGGAGCCTGGTAGGCTTCAGTCCATGGGGTCGCTAAGAGTCAGACATGACTGGGTGACTTTAATTTCACTTTTCACTTTCATGCATTGGAGGAGGAAATGGCAACCCACTCAAATGTTCTTGCCTGGAGAATGCCAGGGACGGTGGGGCCTGGTGGACTGCCATCTGGGGTCGCACAGAGTCGGACACAACAGCAGCAGCATAGTTGCTTTACAATATTGTGTTAGTTTCTGTTGTACAATAAAGTGAGTCAGCTATGTAGACTTGTGCTTAGTTGCTCAGTCTTGTCCAACTCTTTGTGACCCATAGGGATCTTCTTGACCCAAGGATCGAACCCGGATCTCCTGTACTGGCAGGTGGATACTTTATCTGCTAAGTCTTCAGGGAAGCCCAATCAGCTATATATATATATATATATATATATATATCCCCTCCCTCTTGGACCTTCCTCTCTTCCCACTTCACCCATCTAGGTCAGCACAGAGCACTGAGCTGAGCTCTCTGTGCTATACAGTATGTTCCCACTAGCTATCTATTTTACACAGTCTCTTTAACCTAGGAAATTTTGAAAATTAATTATTTTGTCTTCCCCATTCAAGTTATATTCCAGAAATAATGAATTGTGGATTCCTGTTAAGAGTAAATCAGTTACCTTCGTTAATGCATCTATGAAAAATCTGATATTGGCAAAATTGATATTTGGCAAAACTAATACAATTATGTAAAGTTTAAAAATAAAATAAAATTAGAAAAAAAAATAAAATAAAATATATACTGATGGGAAAATGCACATATTATTTAAATATACCTATGAAATACTTCAGTTCAAAATTATTTTCAAAATATTATTATTAAAATGAAAAGAATGTATAATCATATATATTAGACTGTAAAATCTATATTGATTTAGCAATAACAAATAAAATAGCAATTTTTGAAAAAAAAATCTGAATAATAATGAGTACATTGGTTTCAGATATAGGGTACTATTTCTTAGTTATCAAATTCTGATCATCAGATCCTAACATTGGTTAACAGCTTTATGATGCTATGGCAGATGCCCTGAGCAGATAATTTTATGATTGTGGTTTTTATCTATTAAATATGTGAATATATGTAGAAATGAATTAAATCACACAAGATTCTGTAGTATATGACAACTCATAATACTTTATATTTTAGGTTTAATAGCTAAGCTTTGTTAACTGTATATGAATCTATTTTCCATCATAAGAGTGACTGTTTGAGAAAAGAGAATCTGTCTTACTTATCTTGACCTTCTTACTGTTCATAACATAATGAATTTTATATGCTAGCTACTCCCTAAATGTTGGTTAAATTGATTAATTAAAACAAGGGAAAATAGATTAGGCTAGTCCATTTGACTCATCTTTTTAATTCTTAAAGTTGATGCTAACTAAAGTATGTGGCTTGGATATGTGGTCAAATGGAGTTTCTAATTGAATTTTTCTCCAAAATTTAGACTCCCTTTGTAGGAGCACAACCTGCCCTAGTATATACATAGTATGGATCAGACTCGGCTTCCCTGGTAACTCAGCATTAAAGAATTCACCTGCCAATGCTGGAGACTTGGGTTTGATCCCTGTGTTGGGAAGATTCCCCTGGAGAAGGAAATGGAAACCCCACTCCAGTATTCTTGCCTGGGAAATCTCATAGATAGAGGATCCTGGCAGGCTGCAGTCCATGGGGTTGCAAAGAGTCAGACACGACTTAATGATAAAACAAGAACAAATGAACCAGGCCAGAACCCAGCTCCTCTGTAGGAAGGCACATATCTAAAAGAGAGCTCCAGAAATGTCTGTCCTAAGCTTGCTTAGTTTTCTTTTTTCAAATTCAGCAATCATATGTGAAATATACTGAAATATTATTTTACTAGCATTGTCTCTGTAAGGAAACGTGAAGCCAGTAGGTAGGTGAGAAGCCTGAGACTCAGAAAGGTCAGGTACTTTGTTCAAGGTCAGAAGTAGAAAGTAGGTCTGAACCTGAGCTTTCTAATACTAAATCAAATTTTTTTTTTTTTTTAAGAATCCTTTAGAATAGGGTGAAGAAGAACAGCAAGGAGTTGTTCTACACCATAGTAGGAAATAGCTGGTTCCCCAGCAGGGGGAAGCTGAGTAAGTAGACTGGGGCTCCTCACAGGGCCAGACAAAGGTGAAGACAGTCTGTATGCTCTGTCTGCTACTAAGTAGGATGTTAAGAGAGTCGAGTCCACACAGGGAAACCAGAGACAAAATAATTGAAGCCATAGGATTTTTATCAAGTCCTAGGACATGGTTATGACTCCTATAAACCTTGCTTTTGCCGTTATGTCTTTACATTCTTTTTTCAGTGCAGCCAATCTTTACTGGCAGGTGTTAAGAGTTAAAAATCCAGAGGGATGGGAAGGGAGGTGGGGCGTGGCTCTCCTTCCCTCCTTGAGGACTCTGTAACCAGGCCAGTAGAGTGGAACCACTTGACTACAACTACTTTGCACCCAGCACCCTGTAGAGAACAAATCCCAAGCATGAGGGCTCCTCCTGAAATGGGGGGAGGGAGCAGCACTCTGGCAGGGGCATGGACTGTGTCCCACCTCAGGCTGCTTGGTTCCTGCCTACCACACCCCTCCACAGCCTGGGGTAGGGGTATTAGGGGACTGAGCTAAACCTGTGCCTTTCCAAATCTAGGTGTCTGCTTCATACCTCTGCCTCATTACTTTTTTTCCTACCTCTACTGAGATGTACTTAGATGACATATGTTATCTAAGTTTAAGGTGTGCATGAATGCATACTAAGTCACTTCAGTCGTGTCTGACTCTTTGTGACCCTATGGACCATAGCCTACCAGGCTCCTCTGTCCACG
Organism: Bos indicus; assembly: GCF_029378745.1. Lineage (NCBI taxonomy): Eukaryota > Metazoa > Chordata > Mammalia > Artiodactyla > Bovidae > Bos > Bos indicus. The sequence goes on along the minus strand of NC_091764.1, from coordinate 53,903,344 downwards.
GGATTTCCCAGGCAAGAATACTGGAGTGGGTTGCCATTTCCTTCTCCAGGGGTTCTTCCCAACTCAAGGATCACACCTGCATCTCTTATGTCTCTTGCATTGGCAGGTGGGTTCTTTACCACTAGCAGCACCCGGGTATTTGATACACACATGTATATTATGAAGCTATTGTTACAATAAAGTTAGTTAACATCACCTCACATAATTATCATTTTGTTGTAGTTATGGTGGGAACATTAACGCTGTACTCTTCCTAGCAACTTTCAAGTATACAATATGATATTCTTAACTATAGTCACTGTGCTGTACTGTAGATCCTCAGAACTTACTCAGCTTATAACTGAATCTTTGTACTCTCTGACCAACATCTCCCCATTTCCCCCACTCCTCAGCCCCCGGCACTGCCACTCTCTTCTCTATTAGTTCAGTTCCACATATAGGTGAGATCACACCATATTTGTCTTTCTCTATCTAAATTATTTAACTTTTAGCATAATGGCCTCAAGATCTATCCATGTTGTCACAAAAGGCAGAATTTTTGTCTTTTTTATGGCCAAATAATATTCCAGTTTATATATATACATTTGTGTGTGTGTGTGTGTGTGTGTGTGCACACATGCACATTTGCACCTGTGTGTGGCACATTTTCTTTATCCATTTGTTTGTGGTGGGCACTTAGGTTGTTTCTATATCTCAGTTAGTGTGACTGACACTGCAGTGATCTCAGGAATGCAAATATCTCTTCCAGATATTAGTTAACTCTTCTTTGGTTATATACCCAGAAGTAGAATTGCTGGATCATTACAGCAGCAGTTCTACTTTTAATTTTTTTGAGGAACCTCCATACAATTTTCCATAGGGCTGCAGCAATTTACAGTGCCATCAACAGAGTGCCACCAGGGCTCCCTTTTTTCCACATCCTCACCAGCATTTGTTATCTCTGGTCTTTTTGATAATAGCCACTATACTTCTAAAATTTATATTTCATGACATCAGCATTTGAAGATTTTATACTTTAATTTAAAGTAATTTAAAATGTTTCAAGGTTTTTGTTAATTTTTAATAAAGATAGAAATTCATTTTGAGGTGTAGAAGAATCTCATACTTGGTAAGATGTGACTGAGCCTAGATGTATTGTTGCCTTGAGCTCTATTTACTCACATCTCATAGTAATGTCTAATGCCTTTGTAGAATTTTTTAAAAAAACAAGAGAAATGATGGCTTCTATGTTACTAACAGCAGTGAAAAGTCCATTAAAACTAACATTAATATTAAAGCTCCAATGTTAATGTTATTGATTATAGTAGTAGATGGAAAATACAAATGATTGTATTATAACATGTGCTAAGTCACTTCAGTCGTGTCCATCTCTTTGTGACCCTGTGGACTGTAGCCTGCTAGGCTCCTATATCCATGGAATTCTCCAGACAGAAATACTGGAGTGGGTTGCCATGCCCTCCTCCAAGGGATCTTCCAGATGCAGGGATCAAACCCACATCTCTTTAGGTTCCTGCATTGGCAGGTGGGTTCTTTACCACTAGTGCCACCTGGGAAAGCCCATCTTGTGACATATCCCAAGGTATACTTGTTTGTGTGTGTCTGTGTGTCCACAGATGGCTGTGGGGTATGAGGGTAGGAAAGCAGCAGTGAGGAGTTATTGATCAGTATGCCATGGTCTGAGCTTCTATTAACCAGTTTAGGCAAAGATACTGAGGTACTGAGGCTTTACTCAAATAGAGAAAGTGGATGCTGGTATAACAACTGGAAAGCTATCAACTTTATTGAAATAAAATCTTGCCTATGGGAAAGAAGGGAAGGAGATGAATTTGAGTCCTTGTGGGAGTAGAATCTACTAGAACTGATAATTCAGTGTGATTGTAGAGAAGGGGAGACAGGATTGCTGACTCTGGCTTTGAGCTGAGTCTCTGACAGAGGCTGCTGTATTTACTAGAAAGCTATGAAACCACGGGCATGCTGAGGATGATGGTGGGGAGCTAAGAGGAGTCAGAAGTTCTGAGCTAGAAGTTCTGAGTCAGAAGTTCTCTCTCTGAATGTGTTTCCTGTATCGGCTGAATACAGTAAGATCTATTAACTGGATAACAGTCAAAGAAGGAAGTATCTTAAATGTTCCCTATACTCAAATCATGTTTCCAATAGTTCTGCTCTAGTATTATTGAGCTGCTGTCATCAGCAAAAAAGGAAATCTGTTGAAATGGCAGAATACCTCTGTATTTTGAGTTTAGGACCCCTTTGCTCCCATTATATTTTCCTGTGGTATTTTGAAAGTTTGGAAGAATTAGCTTATGCAAGAAAATTTAACTGAGGACTTTTTTTCCTTCTATGCTTATCAAAGTTAAAAAGAGATTTCCTTTTTCATTATAACTCTGAGGGATAATTAACTCAGGGAATAAATTTGGGTTGTTATCTTCTATTATATGCTGATTTCAAACTCTATTGTAATTCTAGAATTCTGAAAATAATGATATCACAATTATGCTTAATGAATGTTAAGAGTATAGTACTCTTTCCAGGAAAAGAATAGGGAAAAAACCAACAACCAAATGGGAAAAGCAACCTATTAAAAGATTTCCATTGTGTTTGTGAGGTATTTGATTAGGCTTTTGACTAGTTCACTGCTTTTCCTCACCCAAGTATCTACAACTGAGCTTTCGGCTTTTCGGAATGTCTTACATTTTTTATGCAGATTAAAAACTTGAATCTTCCCTATTAGCTCAGTTTTTACTCCTTAGTCATAATGTAGAAAACATCAAAATCTCACAAGGGAAATATGTGAATCCTGCATGGAACTTGGGAATAATGTTATAAACAAATTCATAGCCAAGAACCCATTGTCATATTTCAAACGCAGAATTAATAACCTGTTCCAATAGCACACATGCTATTTATCAAGGTTTTCCCCTGAGGCTACTTTCTGTCTTTCACTTTCTTGTCCCTGAATTATTGAAGAATTTTGGAAACTGGAAAAAAAAAAGAAAAAACTCACTCTACCACATTTTTGGAATTACTCTTGAGAATTTATAACCTTGGCAAAGGTTAGTCACCTTCAGCCACTTTCTCCCTTGGGCTCTTGGTGAACGAGTCTGTTTTGCATTTGGCTTTTCTTTCCTCAAAGGTTTATGTAATAAACATAACTGTCTGTATTACTCAGATAATAATTTTTTAAGGATTTAATGTTGTTGTAACAATAAGCAGAGTCATACAAAATAAGTACAAAATATATTGTTCATACTTCTGCCAATTCTAATTTTTATAGCTCTTATGTTATATAATTATTCTCTTGATAACATAATATTTATATATTAAACAGATATATTTTTGTATTTCTCTTTTTATTTAACTTTAGAACATTTTATAATAATACTAAATAAAAATATTAATCACACATGAGACCTTTTGAAATTTAGCCTTCTTGGTATAATTAACGATATGTTTGCTTAATAAAGTTAATAATTATTTATTTGCATAGAATTGGGTCTTGTCGTTTGGTATTATATAAAAGTAATTGATAAAGCAAATGACTGTTGAAATTTTCTTCTTCTACATTTCAAAAAAATATTACTTGAAGTATGTCTGTGGGGTACATAATGAAGTTATTATTACATCAGGTAATTTTACCCTAAATAAATGTACTGAACACTTACTACCTACTAAGCACTTTTCTGTGTTGGGACAAAGGTATTTGAAGAGTTCTCAGTAAAGATGTCATCTGCTTTTGATTTCTGTGCTACATAATTGTGAAATCCATATTACAATTCATTTAGTGTTTTAAAACTTCAGTGTATGTCTAATATTGTACAAGACAAAATTTCCCAGTGCTTTTATTTTGTTTCATTTTTTTTAACTTAAGATTTTAATAGAAGACGGAAAAACACCGAATGTCTTATTTTGTAAAGGCATCTGCATCATTTAGTTAAAAAAATTAGAAGAAATGTCAAGAGATAATTTATGTTAAAACTTTCTGGTTATTGAAACCATTATATATGTACATTTAGAAATGCAGCCTATTAACATCTTTGGGGATCATATTTTACAAGTTGTTGCTTATTGCCTAAGTCTAAATAATGGCATCTTTCATATGGGAAATCAAATTCTCATCTACTAACCATAGAAAGGCTGACCTGCCATTCAGTGGAGAAAAATGTGGATCTTGGATCCAAATAACAATAATAACCAGAATTAGAATCTAGGACCCAATATTTACTAACTATCTGACCTAAGTAACCAAATCTGAACCTCTGTGTCCTCATGCTTTAAACATGTATTATAATAGTCTATCTTATAGGGTCCAGAGAGTGAGGTCATGAATGTCAAGTGTTCGGTAAGATAACCTACCTAGAATATGGGAAACGCCCACTAAATGATGGCTCTTCATTTCTATAAAGCTATTGTAAGTTCGTAAATACAAAGACTCACCATCAGATACCCCATTACACTCTTAGGGGAGGACCCTTTGTGACAGAGGGCAGGCATTTACTGAATGGCTGGCCAAGTAAGCCGTGTAGTGTGTGATTAGGCAACAAAATGAAACTATCTGCCTCTCAAGGGGTTCAACACATGGCCCTGGCCTCTTTATTATTGTTCATAACTGATTGAGTAGTAGTATACCAGGTGAAGATTCACTGATGTTTTAATTTATATCTTATATTAGTTTTGCAGTATGTTCTATTCATGATGTTAAATCACACGATGGTCCATATACTTGAAAATGTGGTTGTAGCAACATCTGAGAAAGAGAATCAGGTTAAATTTAGCAGCTTAAATTGCCAAACTTGGTTACCTTCTTTGACCCAGGGTATAATTTAAGCCAAGTTAACTTTACACTGTAAAAAAGTATGAACTAATGGTGCATATCAAAGCAAGTCCTTCAAGAAGAGATAGTGCTACCTTTTCCCTGATTTGAGAGAAGCAAGAGTGGGAGGGCAGAGTAGAGAGTCTCTTGAGATATGTATGCAAGTTTGCTTCCAGCTAAAAGTTAATGATCAGTTGCCTCGATTCTCATCTCTGAGCCCTGAGAAGTAGCACACTCGTGTTCTCTGTCTATTCAGGTAACTTTTAAAGTATACAGCTTGTACCCATGTTAAGCTATACTTTAAATAATAGACATTTTTTATTCTTTAATATCAATTGATTTCATGTTCTAAGTTTAATGAGAGTGAAAGAGTCTGCAATTGTTGGCTAATAGAAAATGATTTTACTTTTGAGTGGTACTGGGTTAAGGGTAATGAGGTATTATTCTATGCTTATATTATATAAATAGATTTTTAAAATGTTTTTATGAAACTAACTGTTATCATTCTTAAATCTCTTGGCTGAAAGATGTATTAATCACACTTAATTAATACAGTACATTATATAGTCAGCCAAGTTGTCATTAGTTAAGAAAATTTTAAACTTTATTTAACATTGGAATTTTGAAGGAACACTGAATCTTTAAATAGTAAAATTTCATTTTTACTTGATATTAGATAACAATATTGGAAGTAATCTTATTTTTCTCATTCTAAATCATAATGTTTATAAACATCTATGTGTACTTTGCTATAAAACTGTAAAAATGAATTGGGTTTTATTATAGGGCTTAGGTAATTTATTCCCCAAATGTTTGGAACTATATTATGGAAAGATATAAAGTTATTGTGTGTGATGCTTCTGTATATTTATATGTAATTAAAGACATTGGCTATTAATTTTACAGTTTGAAGGCTGGTTTCTCAAAATAAAAATATCTACTCTATACATTTACAGTGTAATCATATTCTGTACTGAGTTCTCAACATAAAGAGATACATTTCTTAAGCCACTGGAGCTGTAACTTAGATGAATGTATTTTCTGTTCTTTCTAAAGTGTCTGGCCATTTTTATCTTTATTCAGCAAATATCCAAGGTCAAAAAAACCTTTTGGTTGTATTTAGGCTCACATGATAAAGACAAGTAAACATCAAAAGCTAAGTGTAATTGTGGTACTACTTATGCAGTTTTCTATTTACATTTTTCTTGAACTGAAATTAAATGTCAGACAGTGATAAATGATTTTGCTATTGAAATTGGGAACTCATAGAAACCTTGAAGAATCATCACATTTTATATATGAGAAACTGAATCCAGAAAAGGAAAGTAAAAACAGCTATTGAAAGTTTTGGGACTGGTAACAAAAACTCTATTTACTGGGTGACAAATAGAGTTAATGATTTCTTAGGCAGTGTTCATGTTGTTTTTGAAAAGGAAATCATTTTTAGTCCTCAATATGTTTCAATTTGGAGGAAGAGCTAAATAAATACTGGCATTTAAGGTGTAGTTGTGCAGTGATATTTTCCAGATTCACCATAAGTGTGGCTGAAACTTTTGTTATCAATTTATTATAACTTATATAATCTGTGTCTGTATATGAATTTGCTTAGGTATGTTTATGTTCTCAAAGTTAGAGAAAATAGTTTTGTAACTTCTCCTTTTGATACACACTAAAGCCATTCTGACAGGTTCATAATTTGTAAGTTAAATATTCAGATGGCTGAAGTTTCACTAATTAAGGAAATACTAAATATGAGTAAAATCAGATATGCAGATATATATGAGGCACCTTCATTTAAAGTTTGAAACAATTTGCACACAGTCTAAAGATAAAACACTTTTTGATTATGATCAAAAAACCAAAGTTTGAGCTCTTAGCACATTTTTCAATTAATCTTTTATAATAATAAAATATGTTTATATTCAGAACTTGGCTTGCAATGATTAATATGTAGACAAGAGTCTAATTTACTGTGTCCATAGGATATTTACTTACTTCTCACTTTTCTACTGAGAGTATGCAAACCAAATTACCATCAAATAGTTTGTCTCTGTTCCTTTAGTTCGTTATCAGATCTACTCCAGAAACTGCTGAAAATGTCACCAAGGTCCCTTGACAGTTACCCATAAATATCAACACACAAATATATACAAACACACATGCACACACACACGCACACATGCATACAGACACATAAGATCTATCTAGGGAGGAAAATAGAGCATCAATGCTTTCAATTCCATAAAGGATGTAGGTGTTGGAAAACTTTGCTTAAAATCCCTGAAACACAGTTAACTTGCTTTGCCCATTATGGGCAAATCACATAACTTGTAAGAGCCTCTGTGAAGTAAGATATAAATGGAGGTTATAGCTTAGGGCTTCCATAAGGAAGCATAGGGCTTCCATCACTTGTTTAGTTTGAGAATAATGTGAACTTAAATAAAAGTAGATTCTAAATCTTTATTGAGCACTTCCTAAGCCTTCGGTTCAAACTAGGTGGCTTGAAATACAGAAATGTATTCTCCCTCAGTTCTAGAAATAAATAAGTCTGAAATAAAGCATTGGCAAGGCTTTCTTAGAATCTTGTGGAAAAGGATCCTTCATTTCCTCTCCCACCTTCTGATAGACGCAGGTGTGACAGCATGTCCAATTTATGCATCTGTGTTCCTATGGCATTCTCCTTGTGTTTGTCTTCATGTGGCCATCATCTTATAAGGACGTGTGTCTTATTGAATTAGAAGTCCATTATGCTTCAGTATGCAGGAGACGCAAGAGACACGGGTTCAATCCCTGGGTCAGGAACATGCATTAGAGTAGGAAATGGCAACCCACTCCAGTATTCTTGCTTAGAGAATGCAGTGGACAGAGAAGCCTGGTGGTCTATGGTCCATAGGGTCACAAAGAGTCGAACAAAACTGAAGTGACTTAGCAAAGCACACACACACGCATGCACACATACTTCAGGATGATCTTATCTTAAAAATGACATCTACGCTGGCCCTATTTCCAAATAAGGTCATGTTCTGAAGTTTTGAAGATTAGGACTTAAATATATCTTTTCTGAGGGACACTGTTTAATCCATAACAGTTTGCATTTTGATACTCCCCAAACCCACATCCTTCCCATGTAAAAAATATGTTCACCCAATCCCAATATCCTCAAAGTCAATCACTGCAGTATCAACTCTAAGTACCAATTTTATCTAAATCAGTTTTGGGTGAGGCTTGGCATATAGTCCAGCCAGGGAAAAATTCCTCTCCATCTGTGGACATCTGAAGCCTGGAAAACAAGTATTCTTGTTTCCAAAATACAACAGTTAGACAGATATAGAATAGGCATTCCACTTTATAAAGGGAAAAATTGGAAGGAAAAAAGGACTGCTGGTCCAAACTCTAAAGGGGGTTTTCAACTTAGCTGGACAAATTCCATTAGGTTTTAAGACTGGAGAACAGTTCTCTGTGGTCTGGTGCTCTGTCCTCTAGACCTGATGGGGTGGCCCCTCCCCTTAAGCCCTGCCTTTTAGAACAGGGGGTGGGGGTCCACCCTTTGGAACTGAACTGGTCCTTAGCTGAGGCATCACCCTCTGTGGTTCTTCCTTCAGAGTCATTCTTGCTTGATTTCATCCTATGTCTTTCAACAGTGTTTCTGCCTTGTGCAATTCATGGGGTCCAAGCCATCAGACTAGAAGGTTCTCCACAGATCTTTTCTGGATTCCTGCATCTCAGCCTCTGGCTTCTGACGAGTTGCTTGATTGGATCCATGAGTCAAGCACCTAGTCCCTTTAGTAAATGGTTGTTCTGCACAGTTTCCAGAGCACACTATCTGGATAGGCTGAGGATTTTTCCAGTCATAAGTTCTAGTTCCTTCTTAAAAATTTATGCTTCAACTTTTGTCTAATCCCATTTTACTATCCAAGACAGGGAGTGGCCAGGCCTTGCCTCCCAGTTGGTTAGAAGTGACAACTTCAGCTCTATGTCCAGTTTCATCACTTAAAATTTTTACTTTCTACCCAAAAGAAGAACACAATTCAGTCAAGTTCTCTGCCACAAGGTATCTTTCCTTTGGTGACCAATAACATATTTTTTATTTCTATCTGAAACCTCAGCAAAGACATCTTCAACATTCATATTTCCAGTAATATTCTGGTCAAGACAATCTAAACGTTTACAGTCAAGATCCTCAGAATTATTCTAGCCTCTATCCATTACCCAATTTCAAAAGTAGAAAAAGTGAAAGTTACCCAGTCGTGTCCAACTCTTTGTGACCCCATGGGCTATATCCTCCCAGACTCCACTGCCTATGGGATTCTCCAGGCAAGAATACTGGAGTGGGTTGCCATTCCCTTCTCTAAGGGATCTTCCCAATCCAGGTATCAAACCCAGGTCTCCTGCATTACAGGCTGAATCTTTACCATCTGAGCCACCAGGGAAGCCCACCCATTCCAAAGCCACTTCCAAATGTTTAGGTATTTTTTATAGTAACATTCCATTTCATGGTACCCCAAATTTTCACCATTCTCCAGAGAGACAATCATCAAGAGATTCATTTCAAAGACTTGGCTCATATGATCATGAGGGCTGGCAGTTCTGAAATCTGTAGGGCAGACTGGCAATCCATGTAAGAGTTGATGTTGTAGTCTTGAGTCCAAAGTTCATAGGGCCAACCAGCAAGCTGGAAACAGGCAGGATTTCCATGTTACAATCTTGAGGCAGACTTCTTTCTTCAGGAAATCTCAGTTTTTGCTTGTATGGCCCTCAGTGGATCAAATGAGGCCTACCCGTATTGTGGGGGGTAATTTTCTTCACTGGAAGTCAATTGATTGTAAATGTTAATTACATCTACAAAATACCCTCACAACAATATCTCAACTAGTTTTTGACCAAACATCTGGGCGCCCTATAGCTTAGCTGAGTTGATATATCAAATTAACTGTGAGTGGTGGAACGTATAGGATAAAAGATATGGAGAAGCGTTTGATTTTTTTTAATGCAAAGTGCCTCTTTCTTCTTGTCACTTTTTTTTCAGTTAAGAGAGTTGACTGGAAATTTTCTAGGAAAACTGTAATTTCTACTTTTTGTCTTTTGCCTCCTGAGTCTTTCTTCCTTCTTTTATGACTTATTCTCAGTGTGATATAGGCTGCTTAGAAGGTCCTGGAGGCTTGACTGTATCCATGTGTGGTAAGTCACTTTAGTCATATCTGACTCTTTGCAACCCTATACACCATAGCCCTCCAGGTTCCTCTGTCCATGGGATTCTCCAGGCAAGAATATTGGAGTGGGTCGCCATGCCCTCCTGCAGGGGATCTTCTCAAACCAGGGATTGAATCCTCATCTCTTATGTCTCCTACATTGGCAGGTGGGTTCTTTACCCTAGTGCCACCTGGGAAGCCCCTTGAATCTGTAGAGTAGAGACCAAAATCCATGTATAATGCATTTGTCTATCTCCTACCCATCCAGGTGGTTCTGTTAAAATAACTTGAAGATCATAACTGTTCTTTGTAATATAACTTTTCATTGTCTACCTGCCTCTACCTCTCTCTCATTTGAAATTGCAATACACACTGCAGCCTCAGGGCCTTTGCATGTGTTCTTCTCTCTTCCAGGATCTCTTCCTTCATTCAATTTTATATTGTATACTGACACTTAATTTTGATTATTTGTTTAAAAGTCACTTTCTCAATGAGGTTAGCCCTGTGAGGTGTTCCCTAATGAACAGATTTAAAATTGCAACTTCCTACCCCTAGTTTTTCATTACTTCCTTTTGGGTTTCATTTTACTCCATAAAGGTTATCATCATGAAAAATGCCTTTCATTTTACTTACTGTTTCTTCTTTTCCACCTGTTTTTCTACTGGAAAGTAAAAAACCGTGAGAGCAGCAGTTCCCATCTGTTTTGTTTATCACTTATCCACTGTGCCTGTAATAGTGCCAAGCACATGTACATAAAATAGTTCCTCATTGAATAATTAAATTTTGTCTTAGCTCAAATGCCAGTGCTTCATAGATGCACTTCATAGATGGAGACCTATGCTTTTCTCTTTTATTGCTCCCCTTCTCTCCTTCCCCGTGCCCTGTAATAAAAGCCTTTCTGGGACTTCCCTGGTGGTCCAGTGGTGACGACTTCACCTTCCAATGCAGTGGGTGTAGGTACCATCCCTGGTCAGGGAGCTAAGATCCTGCATGCCTTGTGGCCAAAAGACCAAAACATAAAACAGAAGCAGTATTGTAACAAATTCAATTAAGACTTTAAAAACAGTCCACATTAAAAAAAATCTTAAACTTGAGATTTATCATTTTCATTCATGGTTTTGTATTATTATTGTATATAAATGTTTCATATATAATATTTTATGAAGTTTTTATTAGTTATCAGACCTCATATTATTGATATATTGAATTAGTCTTTTTATTACATGCTTTGTTTATTTGAGGTGGTTCACACATATAAGTTGAGCTCATCCAGTTTAAATCTGTATATTCCATTCTGTGAATATACATACTTTATCATTCTCCTATTGATAGACATTTAAATTCTAATTTTTAAACTTTTATTTCCATGCTGCTATAAACATTGGTTTACATGTCCTCTTATGCACAAACATGCACATCTAAAAGAGAAATTGATGATTGTAAGATATGTATAACTTCAACAAGCAGTTTTTTAAGTGTGGAAGAGTAACCACTGCTCCACATTGTGTGCTTGTTTGGAAGCTATAGATACCTAGGATGTAAGCCATGGAGTAGCTTGATTTGATTTTTGTTGCAAAGTTCTGCCTGTGTCCCTTTGGCTCCAATGTTAAAAAAAAAAATGTCTCAAGTGGTGATAGGCAACAGGTTTATTTTTTCTTCCTCTGTCAGAAGGGATTAAAGAGGGTACAGAAGATAGCCCAGACCAGCACCTGGCCTGCATCAGTGAGTCAGTTTTATTTGAATTCCCTGGGTCTTCCTGGCAGTGTGCGGGCTTCTCTAGTTGTGTGTGGGCTCTAGAGCGTGCAGGCTCAGTAGTTGCTACACTCATGAACTGACCTGCCCCGCAGCACGTGGGATCTTAGTTCCCCGAAGAGGCCTCGAACCTACACCCCCTGCATTGGAAGGTGGATTCTTAACCATAGGAAAGTCCCCAAGCCAGGCTCTCATGTCTTCCACTTTGCATGGAGCCCTTTGAGGCCCTTCTATCATGCAGAAGATGAACTTCTGCTTCATTGACTGATTCTAGCTCCAGATTCCAGCAGCCTCACTGTTTGACCACACTGTGCTTCTGACAATGAAGATGTTTATTGTTGCTCTTGTTACTATTGGTTAGTTATTTAATTTGGTTTTCTCTTTGAGATTTAATTTTTTATCACCATTATATCCAATGCAAAGTTACAGAAATAACTTGATCTAGGGGCTCACTTTTTACTAGAGTTGTTCAGTTCAGTTCAGTCCCTTAGTTGTGTCTGACTCTTTGCAACCCCATGGATTGCAGCACACCAGTATTCCCTGTCCATCACCGACTCCTGGAGCTTATTCAAACTCATGTCCGTTGAGTCGATGATGCCATCCAACTATCTCATCCTCTGTCGTCCCCTTCTCCTCTTGCCTTCAATCTTTCCCAGCATCAGGGTCTTTTCAAATGAGTCAGTTCTTCACATCAGGTGGCCGAAGTATTGGAGTTTCAGCTTCAGCATCAGTCTTTCCAATGATTATTCAGGACTGATTTCCTTTAGGATTGACTGGTTGGATCTCCTTGCAGTCCAAGGGACTCTCAAGAGGCTTCTGCAACACCATAGTCCAAAAGCATCAATTCTTCGGTGCTCAGCTTTCTTTATAGTCCATAACTGAGACTAAAGTGGTTGGCATTTCTGTATTGTAACAAAATAGATCTGCTTTGTGTTCTAATTGTGTGGGTTGCAAAAATGACATTATTGTATAAAAATCAAAGAGCCTTATTTATATTCTTACCTAGATGGAAGGCTGTAGCATCTCTGTACTAATACGGTTTTGTGGGATTAGTTTACAACGGTGCTAGGGCTTTAATTCAAAAGCAGTTTTGGATCTAGTCTGGAGAAGGAAATGGCAACCCACTCCAGTACTCTTGCCTGGAAAATCCCATGGATGGAGGAGCCTGGCAGGCTACAGTTCACAAAGAGGCAGACACGACTGAGTGACTTCACTTTCTTTCTTTTGGATCTAGTCAGCTATTTGAACCAAAGCTTTAATAAAGCTGTGGAATTCTGCACTATAAAGCATAAAGGAGTTGACTCTGACTTGGGATATTTTGTAAGCAATAAGTTTCCATTTCTATTACTGCTTTCATAAAATAACTTAAAAGGCTCTTTTTTAATTTAGGAATTTTGAGCAGTGTAATAATCATGTCAGGATGATATCAGACATAATCCTCCCACATGTAATAAACTTAACCTGTTGGATAGAATTTCTAGCATTTTATATCTGAGTGTAGAAGAGCAACAACCAAAAACAATGAGTTAGTTTTGGCATAAGTAATATTGAGCTGTTCTTTCTGAGAGCAATTGGTAAATAGATTCACTTATTTCTTGATACTAATTCCAGAATATACCAGTAGGACCATGTCATTAACTTAGAATAAATGCTGAAAATGAGACTTGTGATGTAGAACAAAATTAAACCTAACTCAGTAAGGAGATAGCTTGTGTTACTTTTAAACTAGAACAGTTGCCAGTGAATATGGGTATTTTTGGTCTGCTAGTGATCCTTATTAAATTTTTTTAGCAATAAAACATTTCATATTAATGCTTAATAAATACATTTTTCTCTTCAATGTAGGCTAAAATCATAGAAATAGTGAATAACTGTCTCATATAAATAGTGAATAACTATTCACTAATAGAAATAGTGAATAACTGTCTCATTTAGGAGGATATTGGTAGCAATGAAGAAAATATCACAATATCCATTTCTCCCCCATAACACTGAACTTAATGTTGAAAATGCTTTGTAAAGATGAATATTTCATTTAGTGTATCAGTTCTTCAAATGGCTTCAGTCTCTGTTGGACTCTGCTATGACATTTTCTGCAGCATCATTGGTTGTCTGACAGAGTCAACTTTTTCCATTAGCTGTCTAAATATACCAGCATCTCTTTTACTAGGAACCTTTGCAAAATATTCTTGTCGGGATCATTTTTCTCATTTCTTTTCACTTCACTAAATCATCTCATTATTCCAGACTCAACCAAAATATATTTATGATCTCCTCAGCTGGTTTAATTGTACTTCCAAGTACAATAGTTATTATCATAGACAAGTTTTTCTCAACTAAAGTTTGATGAAAGAAATTAAACCTTTGATAAGAAAATTAAAGCTAATGCCTTAAGTCCTGCAATGGATTGAATTACCTCCCATGCACTGAGATGCATAATATTTATGTAATATTATTAGAACTCAGAAAATGGTCACTCAAATCACTGTCTGTGTTTCAAATAACTCCAGCTGAGAAAAGTTGCCACAGATTATTATAATTTTCCTTCTTATTGTTTGCTATCTCCAAATAATTGTATATTCTGTGAAGTTATGGACCACATCTTGTTCCATCATGGTAGCCCTAATGCTAACACTTAGAACTCCATGTAGGAGTTGCTTGATAAATATTTGTGAAACAAATGATAGAAAGAAGTTTCTTCTGGAAGGACTTTGATGAAATAAAGTAATTTATATCACAATATCCAAGGAGAGATAATATGAACCCAGGTCATGTATGAATTAGTGTTGATATTTGAAGGATCTAGTCAGGTGGGGAGAGTGGTTATAATCTATGGTTATAGTCCTGAGCTCTCAGGTTATTTTATTCATGAGTTAGCTAGTCTGGGTCAGCAAGAATGAAAATGAGTAAGGCCACATGTCTCATTATCCAGCAGGCTAGTGAAGGTTCCTTTCAGAGTAGTGATGACAAGGGTTCCAAGAACAGCAAGAGAGGGGCTCAAATGGTATTCAAGTAACTACTAGTTTTATATTTGCAAGTATTCCTTTAGCCACGGCATTATGGACCGAATGTTTGTGTCCTCCCCAATTCATATGTGGAAGTCTTAACCCCCCAAGTAATGGTTTTAAGAGACGGGACCTTTGGCAAGTAATTAGGTTATGAGGTGGGAGATCTAGTCTGATGGAATTATTGCCCTTATATGCGGAGGCACCAGAGAGCTTGATCTGTCTTTGGCTGTATCCATGCACTACTGTTAGATAGCGTCACTAACTCATGGTTAGATAGCCTCACCAATTCAATGAAATGGAGGACAGAGAAGCTCACATGCTGCAGTCTATAGGGTCAAAATAGTCAGACATGACTTAGTGACTGAATAAGAACAAATGCACCAAGAAAGGCAATGTAAGCACACAGTGAAGAAGCAGTTTTCTGCAAATCAAGGAAAAGGCTTTCAGTGGAACCTGACTACACTGGCATCCTGATTACAGCTTCTAGCCTCTAGAAGTGTGAGAAAATAAATTGTTTAAGCCATCCAATCTGCCACCCAATATATGATACTGTGTTATGGCAGCCCTCATAGACTAATACACACAGCAAGTCACATGGCCAAGCCCCCAGTAAATGTGAAGAACTATTTAAAGAGGTAGATACCATAGAAAGGGGGAATAATTTCTGGCCAATTTGGCTAATTTTTCAATCTACCATAATTGCATCATAGTCTTTAAATAAATATGATGCATGTAGGTATCATAAACTAGTGAATTATGCTTCTTTGGGTATAATTTTTTTAAAAATGCTACTACTTTAGAATAAATGACCTGGAGCCAAGTATTCTGATGTTATTCAGTGCTTACACATTATGCATGTACTCTTTAAGGGCACTCCAGGACTATTATGTGTTTTACTAGTTTTGCAGACTAGTTCATATTTCCTAGTGGTTATATACATGAGTCCCAATGACAATGCAAGTGAAATACTCATTAAATCCGCCTTCACATAATCTGTTCAGAACTTATAATTTCTATTATTTCATTGCCAATTGACCTTCAGGCAAATTGTCAAGAAATTTATGAGGGTAGCAGCATGAATATGTGTTGCCAAATGTCTCTTGGGTAAAATATGACTCATGGTTTTCTTGGTCCTGAAATGATTAAGCCTCAAACCTGAAGTTGACAGCAGAGTCATTGTACAGATTGATGTTCTCAATGACTAATATTTGACAGAGTTTGCTTCTGATTTATTATGCTGCTAGGTAAAAACAATCTACCTCATTTTTTAGTATTTTTACTATGCTCTTCACTAATTGGATGAAAAATTCAATTTCTTTTATATTGAGAGACATATGCATTTTTAATAGGTTAATCATTTTAAATTAAATTTTTATTCTTTAAAAGTATAATTTTAATGTTTTTTTAATAGGCTGATATAGCCCTACCCTTTTTTTTTAATGTCATGTAGCTGCTGATTTTTTTCCTAACAGTAAGCCTAATACTTTTGTAAAATCTATTTAGTAATTATTGGATTTTTATTATCATTTATTTATTCAAGCACAGCAAATGTACTTGAAAAACAATCATTGACAATTAGGTCAGCCTTTACTAATAACTGAGCTTGAAATTCTAGAAAACAGAAAACTAAGAAATCACTTTTTTCTTACTCAGGATTACTTTGAATAGTTATAGTGTTTTAGAGAATTAAAATATGTTACATTAAAAAAGGAAACAATGCAATAAATAAAAATAGAGGGAGAGGAGACAACATATAGTTCCTTCCTACAGTATTTTCATCTACTAAGCAGATAATAGAACATTGGTATTTATTATATAGCTTATATACCACAGGTATTTTTAATAAATACATATTTCAAGTGACATTTACATAAATTAGAACATTTCTTAAAACTGAAGTAAGTCTCTTATAGGCTGTATATAGCTGAGTCTTTTTTTTGTCCATTTAGCCATTCTACACCAATTTGATCTGCTTTCATTTAAAGTAATTATTGATGGGTGAGGATTTACTAACACCATCTTGCTAATTATTTTTTGGCTACTTTCTAGCTCCATTATTCTTGCTGTCTTTCTTGGCCCATTGCTTGCTCCATTATTCTTGCTTTTTATTCTTGCTGTCTTCTTTTATGAATTTATGATTTCCCTTAGTTCAGTTCAGTTGCTCAGTCGTGTCCGACTTTTTGTGACCCCATGAATCACAGCACTCCAGGCCTCCCTGTCCATCACCAACACCCGGAGTTCACTCAGACTCACGTCCATCGAGTCAGTGATGCCATCCAGCCATCTCATCCTCTGTCATCCCCTTCTCCTCCTACCCCTAATCCCTCCCAGCATCAGAGTCTTTTCCAATGAGTCAACTCTTCGCATGAGGTGGCCAAAGTACTGGAGTTTCAGCTTTAGCATCATTCCTTCCAAAGAAATCCCAGGGCTGATCTCCTTCAGAATGGACTGGTTGGATCTGCTTGCAGTCTAAGGGACTCTCAAGAGTCTTCTCCAACACCACAGTTCAAAAGCATCAAGTCTTCGGCACTCAGCCTTCTTCACAGTCCAACTCTCACATCCATACATGACCATTGGAAAAACCATAGCCTTGACTAGATGGACCTTTTTTGGCAAAGTAATGTCTCTGCTTTTCAATATGCTATCTAGGTTGGTCATAACTTTTCTTCCAAGGAGGAAGCTTCTTTTAATTTCATGGCTGCAGTCACCATCTGCAGTGATTTTGGAGCCCAAAAAAATAAAGTCTGACACTGTTTCCCCTGTTTCCCCATCTATTTGGCATGAAGTGATGGGACCAGATGCCATGATCTTCGTTTTCTGAATGTTGAACTTTAAGCCAACTTTTTCACTCTCCTCTTTCACCTTCATCAAGAGGCTTTTTAAGTTCCTCTTCACTTTCTGCCATAAGGGTGGTATCATCTACATATCTGAGGTTATTGATATTTCTCCCAGCAATCTTGATTCCAGCTTGTGCTTCTTCCAGCCCAGCGTTTTTCATGATGTACTCTGCATAGAAGTTAAATAAGCAGGGTGTCAATATACAGCCTTGACGAACTCCTTTTCCTATTTGGAACCAGTCTGTTGTTCCATGTCCAGTTCTAACTGTTGCTTCCTGACCTGCATACAGATTTCTCAAGAGGCAGGTCAGGTGGTCCGGTATTCCCATCTCTTTCAGAATTTTCCAGTTTATTGTGATCCACACAGTCAAAGGCTTTGGCATAGTCAATGAAATAGATGTTTTTCTGGAACTCTCTTGCTTTTTCGATGATCCAATGGATGTTGGCAATTTTCCTTAGTACTGTGCCTTAATTTGACTTCCAGGTGGTGCAGTGGTAAAGAATCAGCCTGGCAATGAAAGAGATGTTAAGAGACTCGGGTTCAATCCGTGGACCGGGAAAATCCCCTGGAGGAGGAAATGCCAGCCTATTCAAATATTTTTACCTGGATAATTCCATGGACAGAGGTGCTTGGTGGTCTACAGTCCATGGGGTCACAAAGAGTCCGACGGGGCTAACTGAGCACACATACCCTGTGAGTGTTAAGTTGTTTCAGTCCTGTTTGACTCTTTGAGATCCCATGGACTGTAGCCCGCCAGGCTCCTCTGTCCATGGGATTCTCCAGGCAGGAATACTGGAGTGGATTTCCATGCCAAGCAATCTTCCCTACCCAGGGATGGAACTGCATCTCTTGTGTCGCCTGCATTGGCAGTTGGATTTTTACCACTAGTGCCACCTCTTGATCTTTTGTGTATTTTCTGTAGGTTTTTGCTTCGTTTTGACCATGAGACTAACATTAAGCATCTTATATGTGTAACAGTCTATTTTATTATGATAATTTAACCTCTGTTGCATAACAAAATACCCTCTCTTTTCCACCCCCCACATTTTATGTTTGTGATGTCAAAATTTACCTCTTTTTATGTTGTGTGTCCATTAACAAATTTTTATAACTATTATTATTTTTAGTAAGTGTGCTCTTCTCTCTGTCCCTGTAGCTACTGCTTTGTGATGGCTTGTCTACATTACTGCAATAGAATTTAACTACTTTGTTGATATATCCTCTGTCTTCCTTCAGCCATCTTCTCTGACTTACCTCTGGGATTATTTTCCAAAATGCAAACTAACTAAATCATTCCCTTGCTCTAAACACAGAACATAAGTTCCAAAGCTTTAAGACAAATAGGCTATTTGCTCCTCTACTTCCCCAATCATATCATGGTGCCATGTCTCTCATTTCTAGGACATACCAACTGGTATTTTTTTTTTTTTTTGGTCATCTATTACCACTTCCAATCTCAGTCTACCTCAATCCATCCCAGAAGCTCCCATGCATCTTTCAAGACTCACTTCTGCCAAATCAGTGTTACATCAGCTCTTCTGGAGACTGTTTCTTGACTATCACCATATATTCTAGGTGATCCTCCTCTTAGCTTCATATAAATCTGAATTTACCCATCTAATGATGTTTGCCATACCATAATGTTATCATCCATTTCATAACTTGCTTCCTGGATTGAGTAATTTTTTAGGCCTGGAACAGTATCTTATATCTTAGTCATCTTTATGTTTCTAATGTCTGGCCCATTCTTTGGCATGAAATGAGATACCCAGTAAATGTAAAGTGAGTGAATGAATGAATGAATGCTGGAAACAAGATATGAAAAACAATGTTCTACTTTGATTTCATCATCAGGGCAGAATTAGAATAAAGGAAGAAGCTTGATAAGCCTTATCTCTAGGAATAAAAGCTCAGAATAGAAACTCATTTCCACTTTAATTTTCATCTGAGAGAGAGGCAGGATCTGTAATTGAGGGCCAGCACAGTTAATACTTTATAAGCAGAGAATCTTATCCATTTTTATCATTTTTCCTCTCCCCACAGGGATGATTAGTAATAACCTGAAAAAGAAAGGAGTTTTCTGTGTATTTAGAAGCACTGAGGAAAGGCAGGTTTAGGGAGACTCTCCCACTTTGATGTCATAATTGCAAGAGTAGAACTTTTCAAAGGACAGAGAGGCAACAGACAAGATGATAAGAAAACAGACTGAGTCCCTGGGACCCATAGCCAAGAAAACATGAAGCGGGGGAGAAGTGAGTTTGTCCTGAGAGCTTTCAAGAGCCTTGTATATTACCATATGTAAAATAGATGACCAGTGCAAATTCGATACATGAAGCAGGGCACCCAAAGCTGGCGCTCAGGGACAACCCAGAGGGATGGGGTTGGGATGGAGGTGGGATGGGGGTTCAGGATGGTGGGACACATGTACATCCGTGGCTGATTCATGTCAATGTATGGTAAAAGCCAACACAATATTGTAAAGTAATTAGCCTCCAGTTAAAATAAGGAAATAGTAAAAAAAAAAAAAAAAAGAGCCATGGGGCTCAGCATGGTAGAGCATGGGGGACATTTTCCAATACAGTATTTTCCAGTTAACCAAATTTGAAAAACACCCTTGAGTTTTATAGGCCTTATATTAGAGTGGGTTACCATTTCCTTCTCCAAGGGATCTTCCTGACCCAGGGATCAAACCCCTGTCTCCTGTATTGGAAGGTGGATTCTTAACTGCTGAGCCACCAAGGAAGCCCTACTCTTTAGAAGCAAATAAAACAAAAATTCCTTCTCATTTTACTTTTATTGACTACATTTTTGTTTACCCCACCCCTGAATAAAGATTCTTTATCATAATGCCCTATTTAATTTTGTTATATAGGGCATTGATCTGTAATTATTCTTGTTTATATTTTTAACTTACTTTTTGCCTCTCTCCTCCACTAAAATACACATCTGTAGGTTGAAATTTGTTTTGTTCAACACTGTAGCCACTGTTCTCAGAGAAGGCAATGGCAAGCCACTCTAGTACTCTTGCCTAGAAAATCCCATGGACAGAGGAGCCTGATAGGCTGCAGTCCATGGGGTTGCTACAAGTCGGACACGACTGAATGACTTCACTTTCATTTTTCACTTTCACGCATTGGAGAAGGAAATGGCAACCCATTCCAGTGTTCTTGCCTGGAGAATCCCAGGGATGGTGGAGCCTGGTGGGCTGCCATCTTTGGGGTCACACAGAGTTGGACACAACTGAAGTGACTTAGCAACAGCAGCAGCAGTAGCCACTGTTCTAGGTACATAGTAGGCTTTCAATTAATATTTGTTGAATGTTTACTGAATATGGAGTCAGATTGCTATTAATAAACTCAGTTTTTCTGAATCTTTACCCTTTACTTGACTTCACAAGGGCCTCAAATTCTCCAACAAGTCTACAGCCAAGTATTTCTGGGAATCACATGAGCTCAAAGAAAGATCAAATGAGTGTTTTCATAACTGTTTGTCACCATTGCTAATGCCCTCAGTGGAAGCATTGCCTACATAAAGGATATTGTCTCTTGATGCTTCCAAAGTAACTATTCTGCAGGACACAAAGCTTAGGTGCAGGCTATAATGGCAAAAATGTTCTTTGTCCATATCTTCACCAAATTTTCTCATCAGAATCTCAAACTTTTGCTGTGTACAAAGCTTCAGTCTCTCAGGAAAACAGTTATTTTAGCTTCTGTCTTGAAACTGTCCACTGGAACCTGCAGGCTGGACAGTATGGACACCATGCCATCCATCTTGTTTATTTTTTACTCTCTCCTGGGTATCTATATATTCTGCTCTCTGCCTATAGCCACATAGCACAAGAAACAAAAGAAAACAGAGTTGTCAATTCATGCAAATAGATTCCTAGAATCATCTTCAGTTCTATAAGAATAGTTTGGAACCTCAGTTTTACCTGTATCAGAACAAACTCTCTGCATAAATAAATATACTGTCCTCCTCTGAATCTAGAAGCCTTCATGGTTCATCACAAGCAATTTTAAGAAATAGAACTGCTTCAAAAATTGTAGAAAAATTGTTGACATTATTGTTTCCTAACCAGATTATCTACTATAATAATCTCCCTGTTCACCAGGAGGAGCATACAAATTAGAACAAGGTGTAATCATGGTGAAGATTGAAAAGGGGTGAAGAGTAGTTCTCATTTTGCAAGCCCTTTTTTAAGGTCAAGTGTGACCGAACATAATATTTCAAATAGTGATTCAATCTACAGCATTTCATAATCTCTTAGATTTGAATGTGGATCACTCTGTTACTCAGCTGTGAGAATAACTGGAATCAATGACAGTCAGGTTATTTTCTTCTTAATTCCTTGAAGAATATGGCTTAGTCACTCCCAACTCCTCTCAGAATAGGGTTAGAATGAAAGATCTAATAACTTCCATCAGTTAGAAGGGCCTGTGTAGAACCAGATAGAGCCATGAGACCCCAGGAGTCCATAAACACAGCTTCGTTCCTCAAGGTCTGTGGTGATGAATTTTGACTGTTTAAACTCAACTGAACTGGGTAAAATTAATCCTAGAAATTCCAAAATGTTTGACAAGAACTCAGCTGGCCTTCAGCTTTTTGTGAGACCAAATTTCTTTTATCTGATTTTTATTTAGTCCTTTGTGAATCCTGCACCCTATTTATTGAAATAAATTCAACCTTTTAATCTAAATCCATTGAATAGATCTAAGCTTTATCATTATCTCTGGATAATGACTCTAGCACCAATGTCTATTTTAGAATTTGTATGCATGAGTAACAAACTACATGTTAGAGTTATTATGTTATTTTTAAGGGCTAGTTTATATAATTGAATGTACGTGAATTTCCCTATCTTGAGAGCTAGAAGAAGTGAAATATTATTTTTAAAATAGTGTGAAATTTTGCATATCCTGCAATACTCGGCTGAAGTTCCTGGTATAGGCATTAATAGAGAATATAACTTATTCATGGTTCATGGCCTCAGGATACTTATAGTCCCCAGTAGGAGAAAGACATGAGTAATTTAAAAATCAAAATATAGTATGCTATAATCAAATAGCTTTATTTGAGAATTTAGGCTGATTTTTCTTTCTTAGATACAATTTTGTGATTTTATTTTACAAGGCAGTGTGTGGAAGGATGTGTGGGATTTCGTCATGTGACAATGCAGGAGGGTTGGGTAAAGGTAGAGAAAGTGAATTTCTTGGAAAAAAGCTTCCTGTACAAAAGTCTGGGAGTTCTTCACTCCACAATTAAACAAATTGAAATGCCTATTAGCATAGTGAATATGTTAATAAACAGACTTCCAGAAATTGTGAAATAAATGCATCATTTATTAAAGAATTTCTCAAGTCTACCTGATCATTTACATGTAATTCCTACTTTTCTGATATAGTATTTTGCAATTTAAAACAAACAGAATGGTAAAAATGAGCAAGACAAATTTAATGTAGTCCACTTTTGTAATGCCTTGGATTCATGCTGTGGGATTCCATTGAAATTTTTGAGTGACAGAGTAACCCAGTCTGAGAAGTTTTTATTTATTTTTTTTTTAATTAACTACTATTTTATTAATTTTCTTTAAATTATTTTTATTGACGTATACTTGATATTGTGTATGAAGAGTCCTTTGGAGAGATTAATTCTGAAGAGAAGCTGGATGTATGGAGAGGTGTGGGAGGCAAGGATGGGAAATTAAGTTGAGAGAGTTCCTTAGGGGACTGTGTGAAGGGAAAAGAGGTGTGAACCAAGGTGGTCAAAAAGAGAAATGGAAAAAAAGACACATTCAAGGGCTATTAAAGAAAAAAGAGGCATGAAAGAAAGGGGAAGAAAGGACTCAGGATCTTTCAGCCTCTTTCAGCCTAGGGACCAGCCTTTATTAAGGTTAAAAAACTTGGGGCAGTTAACATTTCAGTAGGGCATCTTTTGAAAATCCCTAGGAAGCAGTAGGGCTTCCCACGTGGTGCTAGTGGTAAAGAAAGTGAAAGTCGCACAGTCGTGTCCGACTCTTTGTGACCCCATGGACCGACCATAGAGTCCATGGAATTCTCCAGGCCAGAATACTGGAGTGGATAGCCTTTCCCTTCACCAGCAGATCTTCCTGACCCTGGAATTGAACCGGGGTTTCCTGAATTGCAGGAGGATTCTTTACCAACTGAGCCATCAGGGAAGCCCAGTGGTAAAGAACTCACCTGCCAATTCAGGAGACTTAAGAGCTGAGGGTTCGATCCCTGGGTCTGGAAGATATCCTATAGGAAGGCACGGCAACCCACTCCAGAAATCTTGCCTGGAGAATCCCATGGACAGAGGAGCCTGGTGGGCTACAGTCCATGGGGTTGCAAAGATTCAGACACGACTGAAGCAACTGAGCACACACGCAGTAAGCAGTGAGAAATGAAAAACTATAACTTAGGAAACAGATTGACACAGGGGATTCTGGGAAAGAGTGAAAGCAAAAGGAGAGAAAGGCAACAGAGGATGAGACTGTTGGACAGCATCACAGACTCAATGGGCATGAACTTGAACAAACTCCGGTAGAAGTGGAGGACAGGGAAGCGAGGTGTGCTGTGGTCTGTGGCGTTCTGCAGTCTGTGATGTCACATAGAGTTTGACAGGACTTAGTGACTGAACAACAACAACAACAATAACAACAACATGGAGAATTGGAACACATCAAGGATAAAATTGTTAGCTGAATTTGTAAAGGTAGAAAATACTATGAAGGATCTATAAAGAGAGAAGAGAATCAACAAGATAATGTTTATGAGAACTTATGTTGGACCTGAAGAGGAAAAGTAGTCATGGAGCAGAGGGTCTAGGAATATAGTGTGATAGAAGCCAGAGTCTCAAAGACAAGATCCAGTGAAATAATTGCTAAATATTTTACACAGTTTTAGTGAGATAATGCTCAGTGGCTTTGGAGATTAGGAAGTCATTGCTCATCTTGAGGAGAAAATGTATTCAGTGACACTTGCAAGAGAAAGACAGATTTTAACAAGGAAATAGGATTAGGTGGTCGGAGAAGGCAATGGCACCCCACTCCAGTACTCTTGCCTGGAAAATCCCATGGATAGAGGAGCCTGGTAGGCTGCAATCCATGGGGTCACTAAGAGTCAGACATGACTGAGCGACTTTACTTTCACTTTTCACTTTCATACATTGGAGAAGGAAATGGCAACCCACTCCGGTGTTCTTGCCTGGAGAATCCCAGGGAACGGGGGAGCCTGGTAGGCTGCTGTCTATGGGGTCACACAGAGTCGGACACGACTGAAGTGACTTAGCAGTAGCAGCAGCAGCAGGATTAGGTGGTAAGAAAGAGAAGTTACAAAGAAAGGCAGCCCTTGTGTGAAGTTTTGAAGTGAAGAAGAAAGAAATATAGTTGACAGCACAAGAGAAAAAGAGGCTCTAGAGAAGGTTATATTTTCTTGCTATTTTTAGGCTTGAGAAGATAAATGTTTTGTAGGCTAAAGAAAATTAAAAATAAGACCTAAATTAAAAATAAAGTGTGAAAATGATCGGAGCCAAATCCCATAGACAGACAAGAGAGACTTCAATGGGACTTTCCTGGCAGTCAAGTGGTTAAGATTTTGCCTTTCAGTGCAGGGGGTACCTACAGTACAATTTTAATCCCTGGTCAGAGAGCTAATATCCCACATGCTTTGTGGCCAAAAAGCCAAAACATAAGAAACAGAAGCAAGATTGTAAGAAATTCAATTAAGACCTTTTTAAAAATGGTCCACATCAAAAATTTTTTTGAAAAAATGAGAGACTTCATTAACAATGATAAGTAAATGAATCACAGGAGAAAAGAAGGATGTCTTTTTCACCCAACTGGAAGGCAAGTTTGTTTTCAATGGTTTCCCATGGCAGTCAAAGATAGGAATCCTCTTCCTGTAGTTCCCAGGTTTGGAAAGTTGGCACTCTTGTGGAGCAAGAAGGGCTATAAAGGAGGCCTTAAGGCAAGGAAGTGAGAGCTCTTCATCCAATCGGCAGCAAAGAATGAACCTGGAGCAGAATGGTCCCTGATCAGGCAGGAGAATCTCTGGTCTGGGAGAATGGGTTGATGCTAGGATGTAAGGTGAAAGGGCCAGGTGGAAACAAAATTAAACTAATAAAATAATTTAAAGGTAGAGAAGTTAAATTAGGATCAAGATGATGCTTGAGGGCTTCCCTGGTGACTCAGTGAAGAAGTTGCTTGCCAGTGCAAGAGACACAGGTTCGATCCCTGATCTGGGAAGGTCCCCCCATGCTGCACAACTGGGCTGGTGACCCACAGCTATTGAGCCTGTGTTCTGGTGCCCAGGAGCCACAACTGCTGAAGCCTGAGCACCCTAGAGTCTGTGTTCTGCAACAGGAGAAGCCACTGCAATGAAAAGCCTGAACACCGCAACTAGAGAGTAGTCCTCACTCGCCTCAACTAGAAAATACTCCAGGCAGCAATCAAGACTCAGTACAGCCAAAAAAAAAAAAAAAATGATGCTTGTGCTTATTGGTATCTTCCTTGACCAGTTGGCAGCCAAACCTGAAAGAAGGGAGCCTACAGGTGCTTAGGAGAAAATTAAGGGGGAGAAAGAAGAATGCAGTGTGCAAAGGCGAAATGTTTCCCAGAATTTCATTCTTTCCAATTTGGTATAGTACGGGTGTTTCATCACTTCTCAGACGTCTGCTTTGGTTTGTGTATTTTTATGGTATTCACAGTCTTGACTAGTACAGTAAGGAAAGGAGGAAGAGAAAGGAGTTTTTCTTTTCTCTGCATTTGGGATGATGCTTCTTTCTGGTGACCTTCTAGAAGTGACAAGCAAGATTGAACCAATTTATTTCTTTTCAGTAGCTTCAGAGGCTCTCATCTAAGTTATATTTAACTTTGGGTTCATTTGTGTTCCAGTCAGCACCACCTTCATTATCAGTGTTCAGGGAATATCAGATAACAATAACATCTGACTTTAGCCCAGTCAGTCTCGAGGCTGCGGCTGCGGGGGAAACACCTCAAGGGAAGCTGCGAAGATGCTGTCCGTGCGCGTCGCCGTGGCCATGGCCTGCGCCCTCCCTCGGCAAGTGGGGCTGGTCTCCAAAAATGCTTTGGGATCATCCTTCATTGCTGCAAGGAACCTGCATGCCTCTAACTCTTGTCTGCAGAAGACAGGCACTGCTGAGGTGTCCTCTATTCTTGAAGAGCGTATTCTTGGAGCTGATACCTCTGTTGACCTTGAAGAGACTGGGCGTGTTTTAAGTATTGGTGATGGTATTGCTCGGGTACATGGGTTAAGAGATGTTCAAGCAGAAGAAATGGTAGAGTTTTCTTCAGGTTTAAAGGGTATGTCTCTGAACTTGGAGCCTGACAATGTTGGTGTTGTCGTGTTTGGAAATGATAAACTTATTAAGGAAGGAGATATTGTGAAGAGAACTGGGGCTATTGTAGATGTTCCAGTTGGCGAGGAGCTGCTGGGTCGTGTAGTCGATGCCCTCGGTAATGCCATTGATGGAAAGAGTCCAATTGGTTCCAAGGCCCGAAGATGAGTTGGCTTGAAAGCCCCTGGGATCATTCCTCGAATCTCTGTGACGGAACCAATGCAAACTGGCATTAAGGCTGTGGATAGCTTGGTGCCGATTGGTCGTGGTCAGCGTGAGCTGATTATTGGTGACCGACAGACTGGCAAAATGTCAATTGCAATTGACACAATCATTAACCAGAAACGATTCAATGATGGAACTGATGAAAAGAAGAAGCTGTACTGTATCTATGTTGCTATTGGTCAAAAGAGATCCACTGTTGCCCAGTTGGTGAAGAGACTTACAGATGCAGATGCCATGAAGTATACTATTGTGGTTTCAGATACTGCTTCAGATGCTGCCCCACTTCAGTACCTGGCTCCTTATTCTGGATGTTCAATGGGAGAATATTTTAGGGATAATGGCAAACACGCTTTGATCATTTATGATGACTTATCCAAACAGGCGGTTGCTTATCGTCAGATGTCTCTGCTGCTCTGCCGACCCCCTGGTCGTGAGGCCTATCCTGGTGATGTATTCTACCTGCACTCCTGACTCCTGGAGAGAGCAGCTAAAATGAGCGATGTTTTTGGTGGTGGCTCCTTGATTGCTCTACCAGTCATCGAAACACAAGCTGGTAATGTGTCTGCTTACATTCCAACAAATGTCATTTCCATCACTGACAGACAGATCTTCTTGAAAACAGAATTGTTCTACAAAGGTATCCGCCCTGCCATTAATGTTGGTTTGTCTGTGTCCCATGTCGGATCTGCTGCCCAAACCAGGGCCATGAAACAGGTGGCAGGTACTATGAAACTGGAGTTGGCTCAGTATCGTGAGGTTGCTGCTTTTGCCCAGTTCGGTTCTGACCTTGATGCTGCCACTCAACAACTCTTGAGTCGTGGTGTGCGTTTGAGTGAGCTGCTCAAGCAGGGACAGTATTCTCCCATGGCTATTGAAGAGCAAGTGGCTGTTATCTATGCGGGTGTCAGGGGGTATCTTGACAAGCTGGAGCCCAGCAAGATCACAAAATTTGAGAATGCTTTCTTGTCTCACGTTATCAGCCAACATCAAGCCCTGTTGGGCAAAATCAGGACTGATGGAAAGATCTCAGAAGAGTCAGATGCAAAGCTGAAAGAGATTGTAACAAACTTCTTGGCTGGATTTGAAGCTTAAACTCCTGTGGATTCACATCAAATGCCAGTTTGGTTTTGTCATTGTTTCTTCTAGTTCCATTCATAAAAGGATTACTCCAATACTGCAGATGTACAGTAATCACATTAAAATAAAGGTTCCGTGTTGCAAAAAAAACAAAAAAAAACAATAACATCTGACTTTAAATACAAAGGCTTGAAATCGAAAATTCTGCGGAGCTTTACAGAAAGGCTTCCTTAGAGAGGATCTTCATGGAGAATCTTGACAGTGTTGTAAAACGTTATGAGAAGGATCGTTTTCAGCTCTGCCTCCCATTTCAGCTAGATTTTATTGATCTTTTATAAGAAATGACTGCACTTAACATCCCCACAATGTCAGTGTCATAAAATTTATATGTAAGTTTGACAAGAGGAATACCTTTTGGCATGTTTGTAAATAGTCAGTTCAGTTCAGTTCAGTCACTCAGTTGTGTCCAACTTTTTGCGACTCCATGAATCGCAGCACACCAGGCCTCCTTGTCCATCACCAACTCCCGGAGTTCACCCAAACTCATGTGCATCAAGTCGGTGATGCCATCCAGCCATCTCATCCTCTGTTGTCCACTTCTCCTCCTGCCCCCAATCCCTCCCAGCATCAGGGTCTTTTCCAATGAGTCAGCTCTTCGCATCAGGTGGCCAAAGTATTGGAGTTTCAGCCTCAGCATCAGCCCTTCCAATGAATACCCAGGACTGGTCTCCTTTAGGATGGACTGGTTGGATCTCCTTGTAGTCCAAAGGACTCACAAGAGTGTTCTCCAGCACCACAGTTCAAAAGCATCAATTCTTAAGTGCTCAGCTTTCTTCACAGTCCAACTCTCACATCCATACATGACCACTGGAAAAATCATAGCCTTGACTAGACGGACCTTTGTTGGCAAAGTAATGTCTCTGCTTTTCAATATGCTATCTAGGTTGGTCATAACTTTTCTTCCAAGGAGCAAGCGTCTTTTAATTTCATGGCTGCAGTCACCATCTGCAGTGATTTTGGAGCCCCCAAAAATAAAGTCTGACACTATTTCCACTCATACATTATTAATGATATCTTTAGTGACAATTTAAATTCTATTCAACATGATATTTTATCTACCAATATATGACTCACATTCCCAATTGGTAGTTGTACAGTATATATATATTTTTTAATTTAAGGGCCTAAAATTTGGCAAATATGGGAACCAAAATACATAGTGTGAGAACTGAAATATCACATCATTCTTTAAAACATTTAAAATATATAACAGGCAAGGTGTTGTTTTCACGATTTGCTGTTTTCAGCAAATCAAGTGATTTGCTGGCATCATTGAACCAAATTGTCCCACTTTTATGGGAATGTATTACAGAATGTGAAAATATGCTTCAGTATTTTATCTTGATAAATGAAAAAGTATTTGAACATCTACCAGTTCCTCTGAGGATCTTGTACAATAACTTTTATAGGAACTCAACTGTGATTTAGGAATTGAATAAAATTCTAAGCACACTTAAGGAACTAATACATGGCCTCTAGTAGTCTCTGTGTTTAATTAGACATGTAATTGTGTCTGTGTATGGAATGGAATTTCTTCAGATGACTCTTTCAAAAGAATTTTTCTCGTTCAGCCCATAGTTTTTAGAATCTTGGAAAACTTGCTCAATTAATGTCTATCTGTTCATTACTTATGTTTTAACAGCAGTAGATTTTTTTTCCCAGAGAAAGAAAGAAATTTGTAGTTTATGTGTTAAAAGTCTATAAAATAGATCTTTGTGTTCTAGTCTCATAGAATCAAAAAATGAGCTGAAAGGGACCTCAGAGAACACTTAATCCTCTGGCTTTTTACAAATAAGCAAACTAAGAACCAGCATGAATGTCACTTGCTCATAGGGTTACAACACTTTCTTGACATTTATTATATGTATTTATATTTTCCATAGTATTATATCCTGTGCATGACAAAGGCAAGTTATATATACTAGAGTTATTTTAATCACTTGGTCATTTGTCATTTCCAACAGTCACTATTATTTTCTGTCCAAGCTGGTAGCACATTTTATAGTATAATCCTTTGAGGAATATTTTTTAAATTAGTTGATTTCAGTTAGTGCAAGTAATAATACTTTTAGTTCTTTATGAGGCTCTAAATTTACTGACTTATAGAAAAGAAATTGAGATTATTAGAACTTGAGGGATCACACCATTGATCTCTTTTCTACTCCCACTCCCAAATTTGGTACAAACTGAAAGAATTTATTGCTGTTTAACTTAAGCACGTAAGAGAGTCTAAGAAAAGGTACTAAGACCATACTGTCGGTTTAGTCTTTTCCTTGCTTTAGTAACCTTTAGATATAGTCTTTGTCCTGAGTGAGTGTCTTCACTTGAAAATATTTTACCAAGCTAAAGTTGGGGACTGTGCTTCTGTGCTCAGCTTTCTTTATAGTCCAACTATCACATCCATACATGACCCCTGGACAAACCAGAGCCTTGACTAGACAGACTTTTGTCGGCAAAGTAATGTCTCTGCTTTTTAATATGCTATCTAGGTTGGTCATAACTTTCCTTCCAAGGAGTAAGTGTCTTTTAATTTCATGGCTGCAGTCACCATCTACAGTGATTTTGGAGCCCAGAAAAATAAAGTCTGACACTGTTTCCACTGTTTCCCCGTCTATTTGCCATGAAGTGATGGGACCAGATGCCATGATCTTAGTTTTCTGAATGTTGAGCTTTAGGCCAACTTTTTCACTCTCCTCTTTCACTTTCCTCCAGAGGCTCTTTAGTTCCTCTTCACTTTCTGCCATATGGGTGGTGTCATTTGCATATATGAGGTTATTAATATTTCTCCCGGCAATCTTGATTCCAGCTTGTGCTTCCTCCAGCCCAGCATTTCTCATGATGTACTCTGCATATAAGTGAAATAAGCAGGGTGAAATATACAGCCTTGATGTACTTCTTTTCCTATTTGAAACCAGTCTGTTGTTCCATGTCCAGTTCTAACTGTTGCTTCCTGCCCTGCATACAGGTTTTTCAAGAGGCAGGTCAGGTGGTCTGGTATTCCCATCTCATTCAGAATTTTCCACAGTTTATTGTGATCCACACAGTCAAAGGCTTTGGCATAGTCAGTAAAGCAGAAATTGATGTTTTTCTGGAACTCTCTTGCTTTTTCGATGATCCAGCGGATGTTGGCAATTTGATCTCTGGTTCCTCTGACTTTTCTAAAACCAGCTTGAACATCTGGAAGTTCATGGTTCACATATTGCTGAAGCCTGGCTTGGAGAATTTTAAGCATCACTTTACTAGCATGTGAGATGAGTGCATTTGTGCGGTAGTTTGAGCATTCTTTGGCATTGCCTTTGTTTGGGATTGGAATGAAAACTGACCTTTTCCAGTCCTGTGGCCACTGCTGAGTATTCCAAATTTGCTGACATATTGAGTGCAGCACTTTCACAGCATCATCTTTCAGGATTTGAAATAGCTCAACAGGAATTCCATCACCTCCACTAGGTTTGTTTGTAGTGATGCTTCCTAAGGCCTGCTTGACTTCACATTCCAGGATGTCTGGCTCTAGGTGAGTGATCACACCATCGTGATTAACTGATTAACTTAGGACATTAACATCGTGATTAAGTTAGGACAATGGGGGGAAGGAAATCTTCGTTATAAAGATGCACAGAACTCAGTTGAATCATGTTCATCTTGGAGTTCTGGAGTGGAACTGTGAGTAATGAAATTGGATGTTTAGCTGAAGCTATTTCTAATCAAATGTGTGTCCTTGGTTCCTTGTAAAGAGTAGAGTGAGAGATGAGGGAAATGACAAAAAGACAAAATTGCTAATCAGAACTTAAAGATGTGAAGAGCCCTTGACCCATTCATATCGAAAAGAATTAGCATATAGGGTCGGAGGAGAGCCCTGAGTGTGTGGATGAAAAACCATTTGATAAGATTAGTCAGCCATCTCAGGGGAAGCAGAAGCCATTGTGGAAAACAATGGAAGAATAACCCTGAAGTTATTTGGAAGTCAACAGGACTGCCCCTCCTATTATAGGCCCAGAGTACAGGGCCCCACAGGCAGAGTAAATTCAAAGGAGGAGCTGCCTGAGTCTCTGATACTTGGGCTGTGCTGCCAGGTGCTGCCTCACACTGTGGGCTCTGCTCTGTGCACTCCAGCACTGCGCTCCTTGGCTGCCCCAGGTGCAACTCCCATGGGCTCTGTTTTGATACCATGGTGGCCACCCCTGTGGAGGACACAGGCAGCAAAATTTGGCAGTGTCCACACTCCCCCCCTCTTCACCCACCATCTCTGTCAGTGTACAGAGTGTGAGAGCTGTGGGGGCATGGCTGTGTCCACCTACATTCCAAAAGATGCTCTCACTCAGTGAGAACTGTGGGCACAAGACCCCATCCTGCAGGAGCAGAGCCCAGGCACCGAACTCCTGCAAGGGTGGGGCTACAAGAGAAAGCCCCTACCAGGCTTATGCTCAGTGGTTCCCAGGGGACTGAGCTATTCTTCAGAACCACCAGAATACAATTTCAAACCCAGGAGTATCTTAGCCATGGAACTCCAACCCATGAGAGCTCATGGGTGAGACCACAGGCAGTGGGTCCAGAAGGCCAAGTATCCAGTCAAAGATCATTCTTGAACCTTAAGGTCTAATGTTGAGATCTGAACTTACTTGGGACCTGTTACCCCTTTAACCCCTTTCTATTTTTCCATCTTTCCCTTTCAGAATAGGAATGTCTACCCCATGTCTGTCTCACCATTATATTTTGGAAGATTTTACAGGTTCCCAGATGGAGAGGAATTTGTCTCAGAATGAATCATACCTTAAGTCTCACCAATGTCTGTTTTGGATGATATGAGACTTTGGATTTCAGAATTTGAGTTGAATCTAGAATGAGTTAAGACATTTGAGACTATTTGGATGGAATGGATGTATTTTGTGTGAGCAAAGGACATGGATTTTAGAAGGTCAGAAATGGAATGCTACAGACCAAAAACGCTATTGCCCCATGCCCTGATTCATAGATACATAATCCCCAATATCATCAATTTTGAGGTGGGGCCTTTGGAAAGCTATTAGGTCATGAGAGTGACACCCTCATGACCCTTATGAATGAACGGGATTATTGCCTTTATGAATGAGGTCCAAGAGAGCTCCCTTTCCTCTTCTACCAAGTGAGGACATGTGAAGATGGCCACCCATGAACCAGGAAGCTGGTTCTCACCAGACACTGAATTTGCTAGCACCTTAACCTTGGATTTTCAAGCCTCCAGAATGCCACCAAGTCTATGGCAAAAGAGGTGAATAAAGTAAGACTCTTGAGAGAGAAGTTTATCCTGAATTATCCAGGTGGTCCTTAAATACAAAATTCTTATGAGAGGCAAAGGGAGTTTAGAGACAGACTCACAGAAGGGAAAGCACAGAAAGAAGGCAGTGATATGAAAATGAGGCAGAGCAGAAAGTGATGTAACCAGAAGCCAGAGACTTCTGATTGTCACCAGCAACTAGAAAAAGCATGGAGCAAATTCTCCCCTAGAGCCTCTTTAAGGAGTGCAGTCCAGCTGACACCTTGTGAAGTGTGAGAATAAATAGCCATTGTCTTAAGTCACAAAATTTGTAGTGATTTGTTACACTTGCCCTAGAAAACTAAGCAGTAGAGATGACATCATTTATGAAAAGTCATGAACCCAGCAGTTTCAAAGATGTCTCTCTTATAAGCACTTGCATAGCTTTGCAAGGACACATGTACAGCATGTCCAAGGCAGAATCATTTATAACTGTGGCAAACTGAAAGTCACTAGGAAAATGGGTAAATCGCTGCACATGTGTAATAAAGTACTACACAACTGTAAAAACAATGATGTAGATCCATGTGCACTAATATAAAATACTGTTAAAAGTATAAAAAATGCAGTAACAATAAGCTGTAAGGCAAAACATGATTACATTTATTTTAAAGTGTATACACATAACAACTTAGGTTTATATATATTTGTATTTTCATACAAATACAAATAAAGAAGAATACCTGAAAAACTATTAATAGGTGATTTTGGAAAGTGGCTGTATATTTTTGAAATGCTTAAATATTATATAGTGAATATATCGTATTTTTCTTTTAAAAACTTAAAAAAAATGCTAAAACAGCTTTATTAAACAAATGTAAATATATCCCCCTATCTGTTAACTTGGTTGTGAGTTGTAACAGGTACTTCTATTTCTATTTTATATAGGTTTTTCATATCTTTTTTTCCAAATGCTATTTTTTTCCTGCTAGTTAAATTTTAATCAACTAAGATAGAAAAAGTTGGCTCCTGCTTATAGATCTTGCCTAGTAGTTCTCATAATGTGGCCCCCAGTTGAGCAACATAATCATAACCTGGTATCTTGTTGAAAATGCAGATTCTGGATACCACCTCAGATTTACTGAATGAAGCTCTGGAAGTGAGACCCAGCACACTATAGATTAATAAATCCTCTAAGTAATTCTGATGTCCACTAATGTTTGAAAATTACTGGTCTAGGCTCTTCCTCTAACACACCTGCAAGTGTTGCTGCAATAAATGTGATTATCTGTAGTTCTTGAGCATCATGATGTTTTACTATTCCATATCGCACCTGCTCTTTCCTTAAGCTGAAGTGTCCTTCACCACTACCTTCCTCCATCTGACTAATTCTTGTCTATAATATAAGATGTATGCGTGTGTGTATGCTTAGTCACTTAGTTATGTCTGACTCTTTGCAACCTCATGGGCTGTAGCCCACCAGGCTCGTCTATCCATGGGATTCTCCAGGCAAGAATTCTGGAGTGGGGAGCTATTCCCTTCTCCAGGGGATCTTCCTGATCCAGGGATCGAACCCAGGTCTCCTGCATTGCAGGCAGACTCTTTACAGTCTGAACCACCAGAGAAGCCCAGAATGTAAGATACACAGAAACATCAACTCCCCTATCCTTGAAGTCTGACATTGTTCCAATTCTAAATCCCTGTGCATACCTTCACCATAACAAGCATATCACATAACACCATACATATTAAATTTACTTGGCACACTTCCTGTTCTTGAGGACAGAAGCTATATCTTATTTGACTTAATTCTCAGAATACAGTAAGGTATTCAGTAAATATTCTTGAATGTACAAAAGTGAAAGAGAAATGAATGTCTTGGAAATAAGTATTTTTACCACTTTTGAATTAGCATACAGCTGTGTAGTACAGAGAAAAAAAATTAAATACTCTGTTTCTGCAAATCAAAACTCCCTGAATTCAAGCCCTTATTCCACTACATTCTAGATGTACCGTTTAATTTCTTATATTCTTCCACTGTAAAATGAGAATTTTACAGTGGCTATCTTTGAAACTTGGTGACTGATTAAGGATTCAATAAGGATCTACAGTAATTATTAGCAGAATCATTATCCAATAGCATAAATAGTATGTAATTCATTCTGTCTGAATAATAGTCTGCCTAAACTTTTCAATGTTTTTATGTTTAGAGAAAACTTTATCTAATCTTGTTTTAACCTTTTAGTATGCTTGTAGTCTTTTCTTCTCTCCCTGAGCCATACCTTAGGAAAAATAATGTATGGTACCACAATCAAGGAGAAATAATCAAGAAAATAATGTGTGGTTTTGTTCTGTTCCCTCCATCTCCTCACAGTTTTTAAAACCACAGAAAACTGTCTAGAAACAAGATCTTACTCAGAATTCTAGTATCCAAGAGTCATAGAGATCCTGACCTCTACCTAGTACCATGCTCTGACTTCTTCCCTGAAATGATCCCTGAGATTCCTCTTAAAATGCTTAGAATTTCTTGGAGCATAGTTAGAAAGCCATTTATATTATCTTTCTCACCTCTTCTATTTAGTGACACTCTGTAGTTGAGATAAACGGAGTTACATCTAAGAGATTTTGAGTATCACATATTGCATTTAGTCTTCAAAGATTTTCTAGTATTTTCTTTCTTCCCTCAATTTGAAAAGAAGGTTATTAACTGGCATTAGGGAATGGAAATCGAAAAAAAAAAAAAAGATCCTGAGTATTCTAGGAAGACTACAGGGCCAGAGAATGCCTTTCCCACTTTTCTATTAAAAAGCTCATTTTAAAAAATTGAATAAGAAAAAAAATCAAGAAAAAAAAAAGAGTCCATAAGATCACATTATATCAATGATAAGATGCAGAAGTACACTAGAATCCCCTAGAAGTTTCTATGAACTACAATACTGTTGGATCAGGATTAAGAAATAGTACTACAGCAAGGTGACTCAACCTGGCAGAGGCATCCAGTAACATGGGCTTCCATCACACTACAGTAAGCTTCTGTGGTCTATTGACTCCTCTGCCTACTGAATGGCTGAAGCTACCGGGGAATCATTGCTCTTTTTGGGAATCGTAAACATATTCAGTTCCATCTATGACATATCACTTTGTCAATTGCAGTCTCATGATTTTATGACCCCTGCCCCTTATGTCCCTTGAATTATCACGTTTATGGGAGCACTGAAGACAACCTAAGGCAAGTGGATGAATATATTACGGCCATGCACTTGATAGACAGAGAAGCCTGGCAGGCTACAGACCATGGGGTCACAAAGAGTCCCACATGACTTAGTGACAAAAGCAGCAGCATGTACTCGATAAACTATTATGCATACATTAAGTAATAATTATGAAAATTATAACAACGAAATGGGAAATACTTACTATACAATCTTTAATGAAAAACTCATATTTCTGCAAAATTCAAAATATATGACAAAAATGATACATAAACAAAAAATACACAGGCCATAGTAGAAGAGTGAGGATTGCAGAAAAAAATTATATTTAATTATTCAAATTTGGGATAATACTATTATAATATATTGATACATGAAATACTTTAAGTTAATATTGTACATTTAATTATTTGTCCTGGTTGGGGTTTTGATGACACCACCCTTATGGCAGAAAGTGAAGAGGAACTAAAAAGCCTCGTGATGAAAGTGAAAGAGGAGAGTGAAAAAGGTGGCTTAAAGCTCAACATTCAGAAAACTAAGATCATGGCATCTGGTCCCATCACTTCATGGCAAATAGATGGGGAAACAGTGGAAACAGTGTCAGACTTTATTTTGGGGGGCTCTAAAATCACTGCAGATGGTGATTGCAGCCGTGAAATTAAAAGATGCTTACTCCTTGGAAGGAAAGTTATGACCAACCTAGATAGCATATTCAAAAGCAGAGACATTACTTTGCCAACAAAGGTCCGTCTAGTCAACGCTATGGTTTTTCCAGTGGTCATATATGGATGTGAGAGTTGGACTGTGAAGAAAGCTGAGCGCAGAATAATTGATGCTTTTGAACTGCGGTGTTGGAGAAGACTGTTGAGAGTCCCTTGGACTGCAAGGAGATCCAACCAGTCCATTCTAAAGGAGATCAGTCCTGGGTGTTCTTTGGAAGGAATGATGCTAAAGCCGAAACTGCAGTACTTTGGCCACTTGATGGGAAGAGTTGACTCACTGGAAAAGACCCTGATGCTGGGAGGGATTGGGGGCAGGAGGAGAAGGGGACGACTGAGGATGAGATGGCTGGGTGGCATCACTGACTCGATGGACATGCGTTTGAGTGAACTCCTTGAGTTGGTGATGGACAGGGAGACCTAGCGTGCTGTGATTCATGGGGTCGCAATGAGTTGGACATGGCTAAGCGACTGAACTGAACTGAACTGAAAAATATTTTAATTTTGACTAGTCTACAACCGATTCAAATATGTAAGATTATATAGTGAAATTGGAAGATATATTTTATTGAAAGATCTTAACTCCATTTTTAAAGTTTCTTTTTTGCTTGTTTTATGATGTTTCTTTAGTTATGCATAAACGAGATTATGAGGTTCTCGTATAAGTTACAAAGAGATACAAAGAGACGGTACCCACACATTTTATTTAGATATAAATTACATTAGCTGATTACCAACTACCTATAACATTTACTGTACCTGTTTTTGTCACAAGTAAGCATCACTAAGACAATTGAAACTTTAAGCTAAAATTTCTCAGAATTTAGTTTAGTAGCTATTACATCCATTTTGCAGAAAATGAAACTAATTCAACTATGTCAACTATCTTTTAAGTCCACCAGCAGCATTTGTTTTGAAATAGGCTCTTACAGAGTTAAGAGCTAGACACTCACTATGGTCATGTTAATCTTCAATCATTGAAGTGTTCATATCAACACCCTCTCTCCACCCACCTGTGCTTTATCTGTTCTAATACTTGATTTGTTTGTTATCACTTGCCTGAGTTTTCTGCATTCCATTCATTCCAGCTGTGTGCTTCCCCAAAGACTTAAGGAGAAAGTTGTTAATTTGGTAGTTTTGCCAAAATAGGAAGAGGAAACAAAAGCTGGAGCCCACCGAAAAGTTACCATCCAGTGGATTGAAGACAGTGGTAGCCAGGATTTAAACTTCAAAAGGAAGGGCTATGAAACTCTTAGGAAACTCATCATGAATTGCTTCTTCAACTATACACTTATGAGTGAATCAAATTGGTAATTTTACTTTTTGATTATAATTATTATTTCCCTACACATCCTTGTCATGTTTCTCTGCAAGCAAAGTATGCTTTGTCTTCCCTGACTCTGGATTTGTTTTCTCAATGAAATATAAACCAGTGATGTCCAAGAGTGAACAAACACATGTCCAAAATGTCTTTGCATGTTTTGACTTCATAGTCTTTACTTTCCAATCTGAGAACATGTCCCTGTAGTTTGGATCCCTACAAATAAGGAGTATGTTTGAAAGTCAGCTAGGGCCTCTCGGGTGGCTCAGTGATAAAAGATCTGCCTGCCAGTGAAGGAGATGCAAGATATTCCGGTTCAATCCATGGGTCAGGAAGATCCCTTCAAGTAGGAAATGACACCCCACTCCAGTATTCTTGTCTGGAAAATTTCACGGACAAAGGAGCCCAGCAAGCTATAGTCCATGGGGTCACAAGGAGTCAGTCATGACTTAGTGAGTGAGCACATGGATTGAAGGTCACCCAAAGCCACCAGAGACCACCAGAGTAATAGTTAATCCATACCTTCAAGTAGCATAAACAAGAAGTAAATAAATAAATGTCTGTATTTTTCATCCCTAAGATACTGTATTTATCTGATAAAACCACAAAATCTAATGTCAAGTGTTTAATAAAACAAAATCTTAAGATGTGTGACATTGACTTTAGGGAAAGGCAGCAGGTGGTGACGGAGACGGCAATGGCACCCCACTCCAGTCCTCTTGCCTGGAAAATCCCATGGATGGAGGAGCCTGGTAGGCTGCAGTCCAAGGGGTCACTAAGAGTCGGACACGACTGAGCGATTTCACTTTCACTTTCCACTTTCATGCATTGGAGAAGGAAATGGCAACCCACTCCAGTGTTCTTGTCTGTAGAACCCAGGGACGGGGGAGCCTGGTGGGCTTCTGTCTATGGGGTTGCTCAGAGTTAGACACGACTGAAGCGACTTAGCAGCAGCAGCAGCAGGTGGTGAGGACCCTTTTAGAAGAGACTAGAAAAATGACAACTTCAGTTAGGCAGTGGCGAAATATCTGGTATTTTGCCTATGCTACCTTTAAAGAAAATACACACAATGCAGTTGAAGTTCTGGGACAAGAGATATGGAGAAAAAACGTGGGTAGATTAGTTGGTTGTTATTACTCTGTTTAATAAGTACTAGATATTCAAGCTGATTTTAGAAAAGTCAGAGGAACCAGAGATCAAATTGCCAACATCCACTGGATCATTGAAAAAGCAAGAGAGTTCTAGAAAAACACCTATTTCTGCTTTATTGACTATGCCAAAACCTTTGACTGTGTGGATCACAATAAACTGTGGAAAATTCTGAAAGAGATGGGAATGCCAGACCACCTGACCTGCCTCTTGAGAAACCTGTCTGCAGGTCAGGAAGCAACAGTCAGA
This sequence comes from Bos indicus, assembly GCF_029378745.1. Taxonomy (NCBI): domain Eukaryota; kingdom Metazoa; phylum Chordata; class Mammalia; order Artiodactyla; family Bovidae; genus Bos; species Bos indicus. The sequence continues at coordinate 53,863,151 of NC_091764.1, read as the reverse complement.
ACTGGACATGGAACAACAGACTGGTTCCAGATAGGAAAAGGAGTACATCAAGGCTGTATATTGTCACCCTGCTTATTTCACTTATATGCAGAGTACATCATGAGAAACGCTGAGCTGGAGGAAGCACAAGCTGGAATCAAGATTGCTGGAAGAAATATCAATAACCTCAGATATGCAGATGACACCACCCTTATGGCAGAAAGTAAAGAGGAACTAAAGAGCCTCTTGATGAAAGTGAAAGAGGAGAGTGAAAAAGTTGGCTTAAAGCTCAACATTCAGAAAACTAAGATCATGGCATCCGGTCCATCACTTCATGGCAAATAGATGGGGAAACAGTGGAACAGTGTCAGACTTTATTTTGGGGGGCTCCAAAATCACTGCAGATGGTGACTGCAGCCATGAAATTAAAAGACACTTACTCCTTGGAAGGAAAGTTATGACTAACCTAGATAGCATATTTCGAGAAGGCAATGGCACCTCACTCCAGTCCTCTTGCCTGGAAAATCCCATGGATGGAGGAGCCTGGTAGGCTGTAGTCCATGGGGTCACTAAGAGTCAGACACGACTGAGCGACTTCCTTCTCAGTTTTCACTTTCATGCATTGGAGACGAAAATGGCAACCCACTCCAGTGTTCTTGCCTGGAGAATCCCAGGGACGGGGGAGCCTGGTGGGCTGCTGTCTATGGGGTCGCACAGAGTCGGACACGACTGAAGCGACTTAGCAGCAGCAGCAGCAGATAGCATGTTAAAAAGCAGAGACATTACTTTGCCAACAAAAGTTGGTCTAGTCAAGGCTATGGTTTTTCCAGTGGTCATGTATGTATGTGAAGTTGGACTGTGAAGAAAGTTGAGTGCCAAAGAATTGATGCTTTTGAACTGTGGTATTGGAGAAGACTCTTGAGAGTCCCTTGGACTGCAAGGAGATCCAGCCAGTCCATCCTAAGGGAGATCAGTCCTGGGTGTTCATTGGAAGGACTGATGCTGAAGCTGAAACTCTAATACTTTGGCCACGTGATGTGAAGAGTTGACTCATTGGAAAAGACCCTGATGCTGGGAGGGATTGGGGGCAGGAGGAGAAGGGGATGACAGAGGATGAGATGGCTGGGTGGCATCACTGACTTGATGGACATGAGTTTGAGTGAACTCTGGGAGTTGGTGATGGACAGGGAGGCCTGGCGTTCTGTGATTCATGGGGTCGCAAAGAGTCAGACACAACTGAGCGACTGAACTGAACTGACTGATGCATCTCACGATAACTGCTTTTACACAGTTCTCAAAGTATAGTATTATAAATCAGAGGAATTGTTTGGTATGGGATATTCATTTCTAATTCATCATAAATAACTGCTTGTTCATATTATTTTTTCTAATTTCCCATTATAGAAACATCTGTGGTTCGTTTGACCCTTGTTATCAATTGTTAGCATTCTCAGAGTTCTTTTAACTATAGTACTAGTTTGCATTTACAATAAGTTGTGTTACTGACATTTTGTGGCCCATGCTCTATTGATATCTCTGCTGTCTAGTTGTTAAAGTAAATCTGTCAGTAGGATGTAAAAGGTGGCCCACTTTGAAGAATAAAATAACCTCCCAGGATTAGACTGCAATTTAAATTCAATTACATGTTGGAAAGGAAAAGATTTGATTCAGTTAAATTCCTATTATAAAACTGGGTGAGTTGTCACCAAAACATAAACACTGTACATTAATTTGACATTGCTGTATCCTCTGTATAAGACAGAGGGGACTAAGAGCAAAAAGACCAGTCCATTATTCTCTAAGGAACATATTAATTCCTGTAGGTGAAAACAGTTCACTGTATAGGTAAGATGTGAAGAACAACTCATACTTTATTTATAGGCTATCAAAAAGAATTTATAGTGAAGGCAATAGTCTCTGAACATCTACTGCTTTAATTTGTGACTCAGTTTGCTAAATATATTCTTTCTGAACTATTTTGAAACATTAACTACTAGATTGTGTAGACTGTTCATAAAGGTTCATGAAATTGACACATCATGGTTTAGATTGAGGAAGTTAAAGAATTATTATTTATAAAGTATATAAAGGAACATTCTGATGTAACTGAATGAAAAAGGCCTTGAATATAACACTAGCATCTAAGCATTGACCATCACTTTAATACATCACTTTGTTCTACACTTTCTTCTCCATAGATTAATCAACCCATACTGATTTCTAGAAGGGAAGGTGCAATTCTTGGGCTTCAGACATCCTACCACATAAATTTTTTGAAAAACACTTAAAGTAGCCAAATGTTTTCATCAAGCCCCCTTTTGTTAACAAGAATGTCATATTGTAGCCTATATACTAAAAAAACATTATAGAAAGGACATGTAAATAAGCTGGAGTAACAGTGAATTTTCTAAAGACTTGGAAGGATAGTTGGCAGTTAGTATTCCAGAGAACAAATATTTGAATTCTGATGGAGAAGACAGACAAAAATATGTGCAAGGATTTAAAGATGTACGTTCACTAGAAATAAATAAAATAAATAGAAATAGAAATAAAACTGAAAGATTATATTTGGAAGCAGAAAGAGCAGCCTCCAAGTTGGTGTGTTAAAATGGAATCGATAACAAGGCCTAACAAAAGGATGCTAGTCATGGTATCACTGTGATCACTGACTGGACACTACACTTTGGAAAAATCACTTCGTACCTCTGATTCCTTATGCTCTTATCTGCAAAAATGATTAAAAATACCACTTCCTCTTAGTTCATGGGATTATGATAACTAATTGAAGTTTTAGAAAAAAATTGAAAGTGCTAAAGCATTTCTTAAGCTCCTTGTTTTAAGTAAAACCCATGATAAACATGTGACATATATGTGAATTGCTAAGAAATCAAATTAGCCAATACTACAGCATGGCTTCAGTATATATACTATAGTATATATAGCCTAGTTACAGTAATCAACACTACTTTAAGAAAATTTATTGGAGTATAGTTGCCTGCCAATGTTGTGTTAGTTTCTACTGTACAGCTAATTGAATTTGCTCTATGTATACATATATCCCCCCGTTTTTTAATTTCTTTCCCATTTAGGGCACCATAGAGCACTGAGTAGAGTCTCCTGTGCTATACAGTAGGTTTGGTTAATTATCTATTCATGGCATAGCAACCAAGTATTCTTGCCTGGAAAATCCCATGGACAGAGCAGCCTGGTGGGCTACATTTTAAATGCTTAAAGAGCTGTACACGACTTAAGCAATTTAGCCTGCACACAGTGTTTATATGTCAACCCCAATCTCCTAATTCATCATCCCTTTGACCCCCTTAGTGTCCATACATTTTTTTTTCTATAACTGTGTCTATTTCTGCTTGGCAAATAGGTTCATCTATACCATTTTTCTAGATTCAACGTATATGCATTAATATACAATATATGTTTTTCTTTTTCTGACTTTACTTTTGACAGTCTCTAGGTCCATCTACATCTCTACAAATGGCACAATTTCATTCCTTTTCATGGCTGAGTAATAACACTGCTTTTATAGAGATGAATAAGCTATAAGCTTCATGCCTACCTGAACGCAGCCTCCAAAATAGTTTCTTTCCTTCCTATATTAAGGATTGGTTTTTTTCTATTGTTTTTTTTAATCAGACACACAAATTTTGAAACACTGACTTCCATTTTTAAAACTAAAGATCAGTATGTGCACTGCATGATTTTATTTGCATAAATGTATGTAAAAATATGATAGTTTAATAGGTGTTGAGAAAGAGATATAAAATAGGTGAATATAGTTATAGCTATCGCAGAAGTTTCCCGGGTTATTGACTAACGTGTTGAAAAAACCCTGGGTATGGGTTTATCTTTCTGGAGTAAAATAGAACCGTCAGGTTAAAGCTCTGTGACAATTTTGTAGAAACGTTGGTAAGCATTTAAAATGTGGCCTTGTCATGTGCTCTTGTGCTGGCCCCTGTGTTGACCCTCATGAACCATGATGATAATTAAGCACAGATGGAGGGTCAGTGCCCATTTGTCAGGAATGCCTGAGGCTTTCCTCTGAGGCTTTGCCCTGAACTCCAACTCTCTCTGCCAGAGGAAACTGACGGAAAATGTTTTTCCTCCAAATATAAGAAGGGTTTTCTTCATTTAATGGGCTGGTTACTTGTGGTAGGGTGGAGTTGCCACCCTTGAATTACTCAGCTTCAAACAAGTCACAGAGACTCCTGAGCCTCCTGGTAGGTCCAGAGCAGAGGTAGCGGCTTCTCCCTGCTGGTATTCCAGACATAGAAGATCCACTGAGTCTGGAACTCTTCCATTCCTAGCCTAAGTTAAAACTAATTCCAACCTTATCCATTTCTCAGATTTTATTTGTGGCTCACCTTAATTCTAATCCCAATCCTCCTTTTCTCACTGACTCAGCAACTAGATAACAGACTTTCCTCATGCTCTCAAACCTCATTTAGCCTGATATTGATTCACTTTAATTCAACACTTTTCGGTAGGTGGCCCTGGATGCAAGGCAGGCAACTGATTATTTAATTGACAGAGTTGACTTTTTCTTAACTTTCATCTAGACAAAGGAATGTGTGACCCAAATAAAATAAACCTTCAGTATCAGATTTAAGTTGAAATAAAGACATTTGATGTATTAGGGCAATTTATTAGCTTATTCATCAATCATCCAGATCTGATTAGGGCATTTGATTTTTAAATCACAAGATTTCTAAATACTTTTGGTTTCATTTTTCATAACTCAGTGTGTCTCATTGTAAGACGTGTATTATTGATTTGTTATTGTTTAGTCACTAAATCGTTTCCGACTCTTTGTGACCTCATGACTGTAGCCCACCAGGTTCCTCTGTCCATGGGATTTCCCAGGCAAGAATACTGGAGTGGATTGCCATATCCTTCTCCAATATTGATAGTATTTCTAATAATTATCTTTTAAATTTTCTATTTATTTTCATTGTCAGTGGATATTTTATTTAATTGAATTTTAGAGCAAATTATTTAAATGAGTATAGGGAGTTATTGGACAGCTAATGAATACCAATAAATTTCCTTCTCAAATGGTAGATGTGTAATTTACCATTACTTAGAAAAACACCAGATCTTCATTTCATACTTTTAATTTGAAACATGTGAAATGTCATGTATGAAACGAGATGCCAGTCCAGGTTCAATGCACGATGCTGGATGCTTGGGGCTGGCGCACTGGGACGACCCAGAGGGATGGTATGGGGAGGGAGGAGGGAGGAGGGTTCAGGATGGGGAACACATGTATAATTTTTTTTTAATTAAAATTGAATTAAAAAAAAAAACAAGAAAAAAAAAAACAAGAAAAAAAAGGAAAAAAAAAAAAACAAAACCATTCTTTGACAAGATATATTTTCTATCAATTTAAACAATTAGCATATGTGGAATATTAATAAACTTACAGAAGTGTCCCTGCTAGGATGTGTCCATTTTTCAATAGAATCTACATTCTGTGCATTATTTGTGGTGAAAGTTTTTCTTTTTTTTTTTAATCTAAATTTACTTATTTTAATTGGAGACTAATTACTTTACAATATGGTATTGATTCTGCCACATATCAACATGAATCTGCCACAGGTGTACACGTGTTCCCCATCCTGAACCTCCCTCCCACCTCACTTCCCGTACCATCCCTCTGGGTCATCCTAGTGCACCAGCCCCAAGGATCCTATATCAAACCTGGACTGGTGATTCGTTTCTTATATTATATTATACATGTTTCCATGCCATTCCCCCAAATCATCCCACCCTCTCCCTCTCCCACAGGGTCCAAAAGACTGTTCTATACATCTGTGTCTCTTTTGCTGTCTCGCATACAGGGTTATCATTACCATCTTTCTAAATTCCATATATATGCGTTAGTATACTGTATTTATGTTTCTCCTTCTGGCTTACTTCACTCTGTATAATAGGCTCCAGTTTCATCCACCTCATTAGAACTGATTCAAATGTATTCTTTTTAATGGCTGAGTAATACTCCATTGTGTATATGTACCGTAGCTTTCTTATCCATTCATCTGCTGATGGACATCTAGGTTGCTTCCATGTCCTGGCTATTATAAACAGTGCTTTCATTTGACCTTAATGCTGTAGTTTTCCTGACATTTCAGGTAGGTTTCTAACATACAAATGTATCCATGGAGAGAACTTTTCCAGTTGTTTTCTTAAAGTCTTGGAACATTAGATGTCTTTGACTATTTTGATCCATAAGAATATTTTAGATAAGCACAGATGACATAATAAAAAATACTTAGGTTTATTTTATGCTTGTTTCCTCTTCTAAATACATTAAACAAGAGTCTTATTTCTAATTTTATTTATGTGATTTTAAGAGTCAGCAGTGATTAGTGAAATCCAGTCCCTGACATTATTGTTTCACTTGGGTTTAATTTCTGATATTTCCTGAGCTTTAGTCTTATTTAAAAGATAGGGACAATATCTTATAGGCTTTTGTGGAAATTTAGCTGAGTAAATAAATACTTGATAAGCACTTAGCATAAGTACTCAATATTTGAGTCAGAGATCCCTTTATTCATTTTTGTATACTTATGACTTAAGTTATAGATTAATTAGATTATACTACATTTAAATCAGTAAATTCATCAGAAATATATGAATATAGGAAAACAATAAAAATAGATGCAAAATTATTAATAATATTGTGTTAGGATAGTGTGATTATGTAGTTTCTTTATTTTCTTGGTTTTTAAATAGTATTCTATTACAGGGATCAGCAAACTATAGGCTTAGTCTAATTTATAAACAAAAGTTTATTGGAATATCCACACTCATTTTTTTTTAGTATTGTCTGTGGCTGACTTTGCACTAAAACTATTAAGATATGAATAGTTACGAGAGAGACCATACAGCCTGTAGAACCTTAAATATTTATTATCTAGTCCATTATAGGAAATGTTAGCTGACTTCTGCTTTATAACTATCAATGTTATAAAGAAAATAAAATGTAATTGTTGATCTAATTGAAAAATAGAGTAGAATCTTCACTACAATTATCCAAAAGGAGAAATATCAGAAGGTGATAGGAAATGCCAGTAGATATGTCTAAAGCTCATGCAAGAATCATTCCATTCTTTGGTTCAGCATCAAACTGGAAGGGAAATCCAGAGCTATTAAGTATCAGTTAATGAGATCAGGATGAACATATGGTGATTAAGTACTTAAAATCCTAGTCAAAGCAATTAGGTAAGAAAAAAAAAAATCAAAGACATCAAATTTGAATGGAAGCAGTAAAAAATTATCTGTTTCCAGATGACTTGACCTTATAGAAACCCTATACTCCATCAAAAAAAAAAAAAACTGTTAGAACTATCAACAGATTTGTAAAGTTGTAGGATACAAAAATCAGTACACAAAAATCAATTGTTTCTATGCACTAATAATGAATTATTGGAGAGAGGAATAATACATTATTGTAAGAAAAAAAAGTTCATTTACAATAGAATAGCACCAGAAAGAATAAAATTCTTAAAAATACATGTAACCAAGGAAGTAAAAGATGTATACATTGAAAAGTATAACATTGATGAAAGAAATTAAAGAAGACAAATGGGAAGCTACTCCTTGTTCATTGATTAGAAATATTAATATTGTTAAAATGTTCATATAACCCAAAGCAATCTACAGGTTCAATGCAGTCCTTATCAAAATTTCAATGCCATTTTTGTTGAAATAGAACAATCAATCCTAAATTTTGTATGGAACCACAAAAGAACCTGAGCAATCTTAAAAAAGATCAGGAGGTATCACACTTCCTGATTTATATTACCTGATTTCTAATTCTATAGAAATAGATTTATATTTCTAATTCTATTACCTGATTTCTAAGTCTATTATTTCTAATTCTTAGTCATAGAATTAGACAATACCACATTGTGGTATTGTCTAAAAACAGACATATACATCAGGAAAACAGAATAGAGAGCCCAGAAATAAATGCATGTATTCGCCAATTAGTTTTTGACAAAGATGCCAAGAATATACAATGGGGAAAAGATAGTGTCTTAAATGGGTGCTGGGAAAACTGGATATTCACATGCAAAAGAGTAAAACTGCACCCCCATTTTACACTATTAATAAAAATCAACTCAATATGGATGAAAGGCTTGAACATGACCTGAAACCATAAAATTCCTAGAAGAAATATAGTAGGGGTAAGCTCCTTGACATTGTCTTTGTGATGATTTTTTGGGGGATTCAACATCAAAAAGGCAACAAAAGCAAAAGTAAACAATTGAGACTACTAAACTAAAACTAAACTAAAAAGTTTCTTCACAAAAAAGAAAACTGTCAACAAAATGAAAAGGCAGCCTATGAAATCGGTGAAAATACTTGTAAGTCACATATCCAATAAGAGGTTAATATCTACAACATACAAGGAACTCATGCAACTCAATAGCAAAGAACACAAATAATCCAATTTTAAAATGGGCGGAGGACCTCAATAGGTATTTTTCTAAGGGAGACATAAAAGGCCAACAGGTACATGAAAAGGTGCTTAACATCACTAATCATTAAGGAAATGAAAATCAAACCACAGTGAGATTTTACCTCATACTTATTAGAATGGCTATTATCAAAAAAACAAGCGATACTGGAAATTATTTGGAACAAATACTGGCAAGAATGTGGAGAAAATGGAAAACTTTAATGCTCTTGTTTGGAGTGTAAACTGTTTTCAGCCTCTATGGAAAAAAGTATAGAGGTTCTTCAAAAAATTAAATGTAGAACTACTACCATATGATTGGGCAGTTCTACTTCTGGATATATATGCAAAGGAAGTTCAGTACAGTCACTCGGTCATGTCCGACTTTTTGCAAGCCAATGGACTACAGCACGCCAGGATTCCCTGTCCATCATCAACTCCCAGAACCTACTCAAACTCATGCCCATTGCATCGGTGATGCCATCCAGCCATCTCATCCTCTGTCATCCCCTTCTCCTCCTGCCTTCAGTCTTTCCCAGCATCAGGGTCTTTTCAAATGAGTTGGTTCTTTGCATCAGGTGGCCAAAGTATTGGAGTTTCAGCTTCAGCATCAGTCCTTCCAATGAATATTCAGGACTGATTTCCTTTATGATTGGCTGGTTGGGTCTCCTTGCAGTCCAAGGGACTCTCAAGAGTCTTCTCCAACCCCACAGTTCAAAAGCATCAATTCATCAGCATTCAGTTCTCTTTATAGTCCAACTCTCACATCCGTACAATACTACTGGGAAAACCATAGCTTGGACTATATGGATATTTGTTGGTAAAGTAATGTTTCTGTTTTTAATATGCTGTCTAGGTTGGTCATAGCTTTTCTTCCAAGGAGCAAGCGTCTTTTAATTTCATGGTTGTAGTCACCATCTGCAGTGATTTTGGAGCCAAAAAAAATAGTCTCTCACTGTTTTCATTGGTTCCCCATCTATTTGCCATGATTGATGGAACTGGATGCCACGATCTTAGTTTTCTGAATGTTGAGTTTCAAGCCAATATTTTTCACTCTCCTCTTTCACTTTCATTAAGAGGCTCTTTCGTTTCTCTTTGCTTTCTGCCATAAGGGTGGTGTCATTTGTGTATCTGAGGTTCTTGATATTTCTCCCGGCAATCTTGATTCCAGCTTGTGCTTCATCTAGCCTGGCATTTCACATGATGTACTTTGCATATAAATTAAATAAGCAGGGTGACAATATACAGCCTTAACGTACTCCTTTCCTGATTTGGAACCAGCCTATTGTTCCATGTCTGGTTCTAACTGTTGCTTCTTCACCTGATTACAGATTTCTCAGGAGGAAGCTAAGAAGGTCTGATATTCCCATCTCTTTAAGAATTTTCCACAGTTTGTTGTCAACAGAAAATTGGTTCAGAATTGGGAACACGTGTACACCCATGGCAGATTCATGTTGATATATGGCAAAACCAACACAATATTGTAAAGTATTAGCCTCTAATTAAAATAAATAAATTTAATTTTTTTTAAAAAAGAAAATTGGATCAAAGACTTACTGAACATGGCCCCACCCATCAGAACAAGACCCTGTTTCCCTCTCAGTCAGTCTCTCCCATCAGGAAGCTTCTATAAGCCTCTTATCCTTATCCATCAGAGGGCAGACAGAATGAAAACCACAGTCACAGAAAACTAACCGAACTCTTCACATGGACCACATCCTTGCCTAGCTCAATGAAACTATGAGCCATGCCATGTAGGACCACCCAAGATGGATGGGTCATGCAGAGAGTTCTGACAAAACTGGAGAAGGAAATGGCAAACCACTTCATTATTCTTGCCTTGAGAACCCCATGAAGAGTATGAAAAGGCAAAAAGGTATGACAATGAAAGATGAACTCCACAGGTCTATAGGTGCCCAATATACTACTGGAGAAGAGTGGAGAAATAACTCCAGAAAGAATGAAAAGATGGAGCCAAAGCAAAACCAACACCCAGTTGGGGATGTGATGAGTGATGGAGGTAAAGTCCAATGCTATAAAGAGCAGTATTGCATAGGAACTTGGAATGTTAGGTCCATGAATCAAGGGAAATTGGAAGTGGTCAAACAGGAGATGGTAAGAGTGAACATCAACATTTTAGGAATCAATGAACTAAAATGAAATGGAATGAGTGAATTTCTCAGATGACCATTATATCTACTACTGTGGGCAAAAACCCCTTAGAAGAAATGGAATAGCCCTCATAGTCAACAAAAGAGTCTGAAATGCAGTTCTTGGATACAATCTCAAAAATGACAGAATGATCTCTGTTCATTTCCAAGGCAAACCATTCAATATCACAGTAATTCAAGTCTGTGCCCTGACCAGTAATGCTGAAGAAGCTGAAGTTGAACAGTTCTATGAAGACCTATAAGACCTTCAGAACTAACACCCAAAAGATGTCCTTTTCATTCTAGGGGACTTGAATGCAAAAGTAGGAAGTCAAGAAATACCTGGAGTAACAGGCAAATTTGGCCTTGGAATACAAAACGAAGCAGATCAAAAGCTAACAGAATTTTGTGAAGAGACCATGCTGGTCATAGCAAACACCCTCTTCTAACAACACAAGAGAAGACTTTACATGTGGACATCACCAGATGGTCTATAGTGAAATCAGATTGATTATATTCTTTGCAGCCAAAGATGGAAAAGCCCTATACAGTTAGCAAAAACAAAACTGGGAGCTGACTGTGGCTCAGATCATGAACTCCTTATTGCCAAATTAAGACTGAAATTGAAGAAAGTAGGGAAAATCACTAGACCTTTCAGGTATGACCTAAATCAAATCCCTTACGATTATACAATGGAAATGACAAATAGATTCAAGGGATTAGATCTGACAGACAGAGTGCCTGAAGAACTATGGACAGAGATTCATGACAATATACAGGAGGCAGTGATCAAGACCATCCCCAAGGGGGAAAAAAAAGAAATACAAAGGAAAGGCAATCATTATCTTAAAGAGATATCTGTATTTCCGTGTTCACTGCAGCATTACTTACAACAGCCAAGATGTGGAAACAAGCTGTGTGTCCACTGACAGATGAATGGATAAACAAAATGTGTACACAAACGGGACTTCCCTGGTGGTCCAGTGGTTGGGACTTCACCTTCCAGTGCAGGGCATGAAGGTTCAATTCTTGGTCAGGGAGCTAGATCCACAGGCCTCGTGGCCAAAAACTAAAACAGAAACAGAAACAGAAACAGTATTCTAGCAAATTCAATTAAGACTTTGAAAATGGTTCCCATCAAAATGTATATATACACACACACACACACTTACAATCACTAATACACACAATGAAATATTATTCAGCTTTAAAAAATAATGAAATCTTGCCATTTGGAACAACATGGATAACCCTGCAGAGCATTATGCTAAGTGAAATAAGCCAGATGGAGAAAGATGAATTCTGCATCATGACATTTAGATGTGGAATTAAAAAAAAAAAATCATACTTGTAGAAACAGAGTAGATGCTAGTTGCCAGAGGCTGGGGGATGTAGAAATGTGGAAAGGATGGTGAAAAGATATAAACTTTTAGTAATTATATGAATAAGTTCTTAGGATCTAATGTATAATAAGGTGACTACAGTTGATAAAATTGTGTTGTATAATTGAAATTTGCTACCTTAGTAGAACATAAAGTGTTCACACCAAAAAACGTAAATATGTGAGGTGACAGTTGTATTGATTAATTCAATTGTGGGAATCCTTTCATAATGTATATTAAATCATCTTGCACATTTTAGATATATTTTACCTTTGTCACTTATAACTCAATAGAGCTGAAAAAAATCAAAAAAAGAGGTTATTATAGTTTAATGTCTGAGAACTTCCTTGCAGATATGCCTGACTCACAAAATGTAAAATAAGTCTTTTAATCTGTAGCCTGTTATCTGTTAATTGCAGATTATACCAATTTCTCTCCATATTTGAAATGCCGTAAAATATTATGTTAAAAAAATCTTAAGTATATTTGCAAAAATTAACATTAAAAAAAAAAGAGTAAAAGTGATAGTTTTCCACCCTTTTACTTCCATTCTACTACTCATCATTGTAGTATTTATTCTAGGGAAGCAGTGCTCTACCTATTTTAAGTTTCATTTTTATCACTTTGCCTGTATGTGTTTCTGAAGGTAAAGGCCTTGGATAGAATTATGGACAAATTAGAAGACTTTAAAGAATATTTTCACAAAATGTGGAAGGTGATATAGAAGATCATTGAAAATATCTTAGATATAATTTGACATCAGACAAAAATTAAACCTCTGTTTCTCTTCGTAGATACTGTTTTAGGTTTTTTTTTTTTTTTTTTTGGTAGTTTTCCTGGATTAGTGGCAGATTTAGCTTTTATTTGCATATTTTTGAAATTATCTTACCAACGGACAAGTGTTTACTTTTTCCTCTATATTTCAACTGAAAAATATTTGCAAATGGAATGAGAGTAGTAAAAAGAAGATGCTGAGAAGTATTGGCAATTACAGCTAAAAGCCAAGTAAGCAACATCATTCTACAAAGAATATTGATGCTAGGGAACCAAGGTTTTTTAAATTTAATTTCAGTTGTATTAAGCTATATGTGATCATTCCTTCCACAAGAGAGTGGGTACTCTATACCATAAAGCTAGCAGTTAAGTGTTCCTGTTGTTTAGTCGCTCAGTTTGCGATCCTATGGACTGTAGCCCCCCAGGCTCCTCTGTCCATGGGATTCTCCAGGCAAGAATACTGGAGTGGGTTGCCATTCCCTTCTCTTTAAGGGTTCCTAGGCATATCCAAAAAGGAAGTCCCTTCCTTTGAATAAAAATAACATACAATCTGTTTGATTGGGAGCATTTCACTGCTATGAAGAATTCATAAAATGATAGGTAGTACCAGCTTTGGAAGTGCATTAAAATTAATTTTCTAGAACATACAATTTCTAATCTTATAATATGCCTACTATTTAATTCTCTAAAATTCATCAAATGTAATATAAGATCCTTTTAACCTTGGTATATATAATCCTAAAAGTTTGGATTAAGAAATCATTCTAAGGGATGACAGCTCCATTTATCTTAGAAATCAGAGTGAGATAGCGGTTGTTTCTTTGTTGGTACTTTAGTATAGATCTGAACTTAACTTTCTCTTTGAGTGCTTTTTGTTTCCGTGAACAAAATGCTTTCAGTTTTTAGCTCATAACAGAGTTACATACCTCACTCTAATTTTTTGGTAAATTTGCTGATAACTTTCTGAATAGCAGAGTATTAAAAAATATTTATGAAAATTATACAGTTGTAGTTAATGTAATAAAAATATAATATTATTTTGGTAACTCAAAAGTGACATGAAAATGCAAGTATGGCCTAAACTATTATTTCATTTTTTTAAACACAGGTTACTTGAATTTCAAATAGAGAAGCAGAAATGCCACCACCAGGAGGCACCCCACCACCACATCCACCTCCTGATGGAGGATGGGGCTGGGTAGTGGTTGGAGCAGCTTTTATCTCCATTGGATTTTCATATGCGTTTCCCAAAGCTGTCACAGTATTCTTCAAAGAAATCCAGCTCCTATTCAACACTACCTACAGTGAAATAGCATGGATATCATCCACAATGCTGGCTGTTATGTATGCAGGAGGTAAGCTTCTTTGGACTAAATTGATTTCTGGTTTAAGAAAACAATTGCTCCATGCCACAGTATTTTACATGTAGTATCTTGGTACATTAAAATCCTGTTTTCATATTACCCTCACTTAAAACCAAGAAGGATAATTAGGGCTGAATTTTTAGTGATTCAGCATATTGAACTATTCACTTCATTCTGAGTCTTACTAGAGTATTTATTTGAATGAGCATGGATTTGCACAAACTAAGGTTTACTAAATTATGGAATTTTTAACGGTGGCAAATTTCCATTTAATTTGGAATAGAGGCTATACTATAATGTTAGTATCATTTCATAACATTCCTGCAATTGGTAGACATGCTTTTTTATGAATGGGAAAGAAACTCAAGTTGCTGACAACCTATTTTCTAAGCCTAGGAAGTAATTCACTTTAAGCTGCAAAAATGGAGTGTTATCATGTACATTCTGGATCCATTCAAGTTTGTGTGAATAAAATCATTCCTTACCTCTGTAGCTTGTTAAATTTGTATTTATTTAATATAAATTAAATATTAAATATCTGTGTAGCTTACTTAAGTATTTTAACATTTAAATGGTTGCTTGACAGTTTTCTTGTTACATTCCATGTTCAAGTGAGGGTGTGATTCATGAGGGATAGTGAATAAATTGGTACCATAGTAGTGTATTGGCCAAAAAGTTCATTTGATTTTTTTTCTGTAATGTGGCTCTAGTAGTGCTTAGTTGTCTTTAAATTCACTTGAAACAATTTTGTTGAATTGTATTATGACAGATGTCATAGTGTGCATTAAAAAAAAAGCATATTAAAGTTGGTGCATTTTTGTGTAGCTATTTTAATATTGAAGATGGAAGAAAACATTTTTGGCATATTATGCTTTATTATTTCAAGAAAGGTAAAAATGCAACTGAAACACAAAAAGATTTGCATAATGTATGGAGAAGGTGGTGTGACTGATCAAAAGTGTCAAAAGTGATTTACAAAGTTTCATTCTGGAGTTTTCTCTCTGGACAATGTTGTACCATTGGGTAGATCGGTTGAAGTTTATAGTGATCAAATCAGGACATTTATTGAGAATAATCATGTAATACCATGTGGGAGGAAGCTGACATACTCAAAGTATCCAAATCAAGCTTTGAAAAGCATTTGCACCAGCTTGGGTATGTCAGTCACTTTGATGTTTGAGTTCCTCCGTAAATTAAGCAGTAATAAAACCTTCTTGGCTATATTTCCACATTATATTTCATTAAATATAATGAAATGTTTTTACAACAAATTGTGATGATGAAAACTGGATACTATACTATAATGTGGAATAGAAGAGATCGTGGGGCAAGTGAAATGAACTATCACAAATCACACCAAAGTCCAGTCTTCATCCAAAGGAAGTGATGTGTGTATGGTGGGATTAGATGGGAGTCCTCTATTATGAGCTCCTTCCTGAAAACCAAACAATTCATTCCAACAAGTACTGCTCCCAGTTAGAACAACTGAAAGCAGCACCTGAGGAAAAGCCTCAGAAGGAGTAAACAGAAAGTACGTAACTTCCCATCAGAATAATCCAAGACCACACATTTCTTTGATGACCAGGCAAAGACTGTTACAGTGTGGCTTGAAAGTTCTGATTCATCCATCATATTCACCAGGCATTGCGGCTTCAGATTTCCATTTATTTTGATCTTTTTAAAACTCTCTTAATGGAAAAAATTTCAATTCCTTGGAAGCCTGTAAAAGGCACCTAGAACAGTTCTCTACTCAAAAAAAGACAAAAAAGATTGGGAAGATCAAATTATGAAGTTGCCTGGAAAATGGCAGAAGGCAGTGAAACAAAATGTGACTGCATTGTTCAATAAAATTCTTGGTGAAAATGAAAAATGTGTCTTCTATTTTTATTTTAAAACTGAAGGAACTTTTTAGCCAACCCAATACTGCTGACTATTAAAAACTACTGGATTATTAGTGCATTTTTGTGTCACCTATCAGCTTTAAATCAATCCCAACATCAGACAAGATTGTCTACAGATTTTTTAATCATTACTTAAAATATTTAGATTTTAGGATTTTCATTTTTCAACTGGATATTTGACTTTAAGGTACAGATAGAGACTCAGAATATAAGCACTTAGAAGTGTGTGTTAGTTGCTTAGCCATGTATGACTTTTTGTGACCCCATGGACTGTAGCCTGCCAGAGTCCTCTGCCCATGGAATTTTCCAGTCTAGAATTCTTGAATGGGTAACCATTCCCTTCTCCAGGGAATCTTCCCGACCCAGGGGTTGAACACGGGTCTCTGGAATTGCAGGCAGATTCTTTACCATCTGAGCCACCAGGGAAGCCCAAACACTTGAAGAAATTATACAAATCATCTTTCAATGTCTTACTTTATAGGTGAGGATAATATGGTTCATAGTGATTGTGATATAAGATTAGGAATAATATCAAAAACGTGTTCACATTTATTTTCAGCTCAGGCCTCTCTAAATGCTTAGTGTCTCATATGACTTAATCCTCTTAACATTCTGTAAAATAAGAATTACTGCTCTCCATTCTATAGCCACGGAAATAGATAAAATACTTTTCCTAGTTCAAGCAGCTCAATAGGGACATAAATTGAGACCCCCCAACACATGTAATCACTATGCTCTTCTGCCATTCTCTTCCCTCCGTAAAATGGCAGGGCTATATCTGTCCAAGGCCTTCCACAAACCTGATTCAGGTGCTGCCCCACAAAGGTTGTTGCTTTAGTGACATAATAATGATTCTTTTTGCTGTTTTTGTTCAGTCGCTCAGTTGTGTCCAATTCCTTGCAACCCCATGGACTGCAGCATGCCTGGCTTCCCTGTCCTTCACCATCTCCTGGAGCTTGCTCAAACTCATGTCCATTGAGTCAGTGATGCCATCCAACCATCAAATCCTCTGTCATCCCCTTCTCCTCCTGCTTTCAATCTTTCCCAGCATCAGGGACTTTTCCAGTGAGTTGGCTCTTCACATCAGATGACCCAAGTACTGGAGTATTGAATTATTCTTCAGGATATAGTCTTTTTTTTTTTGTACTACCAAGGTAAAAATTTGATCCCCCAATAATCCTTTGTGTGTGTGTGTGTGTGCGCGTGCACGCGCATTGGTGGGTATTTTCTATTTTCCATAAGTCAGTGATTTTACATTAATCCAATATATGTTACTATTACCCTTTTGGTTGCGTTAAATTGATGCATTTCTGTTCCAGTACCAAAAGATATCTTTAAAATGCTATTTGGGTATGTCAATGGACAATTCTGCTTTTAAAACACTTTAAGATTCTCTGTTGGACAGTTGCTTTAAGGGTTGTCCTGTGTTGTCTCTGAGACTGTAGAAACAGTAGATACTGTGCCCTCAGTCTAGTTCATCCATCCCATGGGTCAGGTGTTCCTTAATAATGTTTTGCTAAAGCAACATTGATAACTGTTTTGTCCTGAGTTCTAAAACATGCTAATGTTAAGATATGTAGTTTCCTGCTTCTTAAATACAACTGAAATGGATTCCTCTAGTGAATTTGTGTAAGTTTACTTAAATTTGGACTTTGGGTTCCATACATTCATAATTTTCAGTTGAGTTGATCATTGACTAACTTACAAGCAACACAAAAATGTAAGTAACCTTTTTGAAAGTGAAAGGTGCTCAGTTGTGTCTGACTCTTTGTAACCTCATGGACTGTACAATCCATGGAATTCTCCAGGCCAGAACACTGGAGTGGGTAGCTGTTCCCTTTTCCAGGGTGTCTTTCCAATCCAGGGATTGAACCCAGGTTTCCCAGATTGCAGGTGGATTCTTTACCTGCTAAGCCACAAGGCAAGTCCAAGAATACTGGAGTGGGTAGCTTATCCCTTCTCCAGGGGATCTTCCCAACTCAGGAATCAAACCAGGGTCTCATGCATGCAGGTGAATTCTTTACTAGCTGAGCTATCAGGGAAGCCCAAAGCCTTTGTAGTCTTCCCTTAATGAACTCCATCCAGATAGAGAATTAACAGAGAGCATGGAAGGTCATATGGATATTTTAAGGGCCAGGCCTAGAAGGGTTAAAAGACATTTCTGCACACCTTCCCTTGGTCAGAACTTTTATACTGCCCTACCTAAAGGCTTCCCAGGTGGTGCTAGTGGTAAAGAACCTGTTTGTCATTGCAAGAGACATAAGAGATGTGGGTTTGATCCCTGCATTGGGAAGATCCCCTGGAGATGGGCATGACAATCCAGTTCAGTATTCTTGGCTGGAGAATCCCATGGACAGGAGTCTGGCAGGCTACAGTGCATAAGGTCATAAAGAGTTGGACACTACTGAAGGGACTTAGCATGCATGCAGACCTAGAGGCAAGGAAGGGTTTCTGGAAATTTAGGGTTTCTAGAGGAAGAAACAAAATAGGATAACATAGAGCAAGTCTCAGACAGAGCTTGATATCCCAATAATCATTCTCTATCCAGTGAAAACAGGATGTATTTATAGACTTAACCATGATCACATGACAGCCTTCCATTCCCTGGCTGGCTCTGAAATAATGCTCAGAATGAAGAACAGTCCAATTACTTTTCTCAAACCAATAAATCTCAGCATCAAATTATAAATAAGTAAATAATATAAATGGGGCTTCTCAGGTGGTGCTGGTGGTAAATTTGAAGACCATAAGGCAAAAGGCATATAGTTTACTATTAAGAACAATGAGTCTCTATACCAAGTAACTGAAATATTGTGTTCAACATAATGCTAATTGCTTTAGCCTAAAGAACATCTAAGATCTGACACTCATTAGGGCTTAGCACTCAACCTATTAATCACCATGGTGGGGTCACAGGGTAAGATGGAGTGTGTTCAGAAGCTTAGCCTATGATGTCTGGGCTGGAGTCTCTTGTAGCAATTAGTTGGCATCTGGGCCTTGGTAGCAAGGTATTATCTTCCCTTCTGATGTCTGAATTAAAAATGAAACTAATAAAAGGAATGCAGGAAGGATGGCAAAGAATACAAATTATGTTTATCCCTTACTTCATCCTTAGAATAATAGCATTAAATTACAGCAACCCATCTGGCCAGCCATATGGTCTCCTGGAGTTCTAACGAATTTTAGCAAATAGGTCAAGCAGAGTGGTCACCCCATTAATAAAGCGCTAATTAGAAGTAGAAAACATATTACAATTTAAACTTTCCACATTGTTTAGACAGATATAAGGATTTATTTTACAAACAGTAATTATGTAGGATTATCTTTTAGTGCAATGTGTGTCTGTGTTACTATATCAAAAGATAATGTGAACACAGTTAGCTACACAATTGTAGAACACAGATTTGGGGCTGCCAGTCTCTGTGAGAACCTCATGTTAGTTTTCTGGTATATCTGTTATGACTTGGAATAATCAGCCATTCTAAAGAGGAGAGTTGGCTTTGTCTCCATGGCAACTTACTCTTCGGTTTTATGTGAGCATTGACTGCCAATTGTGCTAAAGTAAGGGTGATGGTTTTATGATGGATTACTTTACACAAGGGACCAAGCATCAAACCACTGAGCTTATTTTACTGGAGGCAAACAAGCAAACAGTTTTAGGAATAGGAGGTTGGTGACCATGGTATATAATGTGTATTTATCTAATCTTTAAAGTCAAAATAAGTTCACTATATTATTTTACTTTGTGTTCTGACTATGTTTGAAGACTGGAGACTATTAAAATAAGTCCTATAGTGCTGTATCTTCAGTTCAGTTCAGTTCAGTCGCTCAGCCATGTCTGACTCTTTGCGACCCCATGAATCGCAGCACGCCAGGCCTCCCTGTCCATCACCAACTCCCGGAGTTCACTCAGACTCACGTCCATCGAGTCCGTGATACCATCCAGCCATCTCATCCTCTGTCGTCCCCTTCTCCTCCTGCCCCCAGTCCCTCCCAGCATCAGAGTCTTTTCCAAAGAGTCAACTCTTCGCATGAGGTGGCCAAAGTACTGGAGTTTCAGCTTTAGCATCATTCCTTCCAAAGAAACCCCAGGGCTGATCTCCTTCAGAATGGACTGGCTGTATCTTAGCAGCAGTTAAAAAAGGAAAGTTCATTCTAACTCTGTGATTGTGATACCTAGGACTTTCAGCTTCCGCTTAACTTCACAAAACCCGGGAAGTACCAGGTACATTTGGGCAGCCCTGCACAAGAAGTTTATGTCCTTCTTACACCTATGCCATAAGTACCTGTGCTCAGTCATGTCTGACTCTTTGTGGCCCCATGGTCTGTAGCCTGCCAGGCTCCTCTGTCCATGGAATTTTCCAAGCAAGAATACTGGAGCAGGTCGCCATTTCCTTCTCCAGGGAATCTTCCCAACCCAGGGATTGAACCTGCCTCTCTTACATCTCCTGCATTGGCAGGCAGGTTCTTTACCACTAATGCCACCTGGGAAGCCCCATACCTATGCCATGGTGCGTAATTTTTTTCATCTATGAGTGTATGTATTGCTGATTGTCCTAGGAAATTTGGTACAATGTGGCAGAAGTCATTTTGCTCACCAAACTTCCATGTGCCCTTGAATATTTCCCAGCTTCTTTACACTCAGGTTGAGGCCAAGTGACTAGTTCAGTCCAATGAATTGTGAGTGGAAGGATGTTTCTCATCCCTGGACACCTGAGCAAGGCAGTTCTAGCTGATGCAGTGTCTTCCTTTTGCCCACAACCTTCTTGCATATGATTTGCTACAATGGGAATATTCTTGGCCCACTTTACATTAATACTTTGGATGAGGAAGAAAGGACTTTCTATTAAGCTTCTGCAGTTTTGTCATGTGGAATAAAACTTAGATTATACTAATCAGTACAGACACGAAGGCTTATATTGTCATGTAACTATGAATTATATAAATTTTAAGACTAGAACAGACTATAGGATGTCCTTAGTCATTGAGTTTATAGTATGTCATAAGGTTTGTATGTGTGCTACTTTTTCAGTTCTCTGTTAGAGAAGAGTAAGCCTTCAGTATCACAAATGAAAAAGGAGTCATATGTGAAAATCAGCATTGTCAATTTTCAAGGGAATAAAAGTGAGAGGCGGGCACTTCAAGACACAGAAATAGGGATCAAATAAAGCCCATGGAACTTTCTTTGTCCATCTCAAGAAAAGGATGGAGGAGGCAGGAGTCAAGGGCAGATCCCAAGTATGCTTAGGCCTTTGAAACTATTCAGGGAGATACTTTCTTACAGAAGGCTGCTAATCCAGTCCACATAGTATTGGATTATTACTAAGGTTTATTTTCAAAAGAGAGAATTTAAGAAACTTTACTCAAATCCCTTTTGATATGTATGCTTTAGACAATGAACATTTTACTTACTGACCTATGGAAAGAACGTACCTATTAATTTATTCCTTGGCAAGAATAAGAATATCTTTCCTGATTTGGGGTTTAAAATTACTCTAAAATATGCTATTCTCTCATAGTTTACGCAGATGTGTTTTGGCTGCAAATGACAGAAACCTTATTCAAATCCCCTAAGGCTTAAAAGAGAAAACATCCTGCATGAAGATCAGAAAAGGGTCTCAGGTAACAGAGTCTTCCAGGTCAGCTAATGCAGATGACTGCTATCTGTCCATCATATTGCTGTCTCCCCTCTACTCTCCGGTGGAATATCTTTGTCTGTTTACTTTAGTAGCCTCCTGCTGACACAAGGAAGATGATTAACAGCTTCTACATCTTATATTTCAGTCTCAAATTTGACATAGGGGAGACTGCTTCTCTTCCCTAAGTTGTATATAGACAAATTCTGGGGAAGACTGCTAGAATCTGGCCTACTTTTCATCTGCCCCTGAAGGCAGTGGATGGATGAGAAGCTAACATTGGCAGCCTAAGTGGAACTGTATATTTGGTGAAGGACATGGGCAGTTCCCTAAAAGAAGGATAACACTCTTCCCTGAGGAAGGAAGGCTCTTGAAGAGAAAGCAATGTGTCCGTGACTCTTTTTAAAGGAGCTTCCTCAGTGGCTCAGCGGTAAAGAATCTGCCTGTAATGCAGGAGATGCAGGAGCCCCGGGTTCAATCCCTGAGTTGGGAAGATCCCCTGGAGAAGGAAATAACAACCTACTTTAGTATTCTTGCCTTGAAAATCCCATTTAGAGAGGATCCTGGCAGGCTGTGGTCCATGGGGTCCCAAAGAGTTGGGCCCGACCGAGTGACTGAACATGGCACTTTAAAAAATAGGCTAATATATGATTTCCCAGAAATAAAACCATATGCCACTTTTTTACTAATCACTCAGTCGTGTCCGACTCTTTGCTGCCCCATGAATTGCAGCACGCCAGGCCTCCCTGTCCATCACCAACTCCCAGAGTTCACTCAAACTCACGTCCATCAAATTGGTGATGCCATCTCATCCTCTGTCATCCCCTTCTCCTCCTGACCCCAATCCCTCCCAACATCAGAGTCTTTTCCAATGAGTTAACTCTTTGCATGAGGTAGCCAAAGTACTGGAGTTTCAGCTTCAGCATCATTCCTTCCAAAGAACACCCAGGACTGATCTTTAGAATGGACTGGTTGATCTCCTTGCAGTCCAAGGGACTCTCAAGAGTCTTCTCCAACACCACAGCCTTGCTACAGTACTGGATTAATGGGACCTGGAGGCCCTAGGGGCAAGGAATTTTATGAAAGTAAGTTCTGACTTTTTACCCTCATGGGGAGGCATGGAATTATGAAGTTTGGATTACTCTAAACTTAGGAAGGATTTTCAGATATATGAATGGCCCAATTCCCTGAGTCGGGAAGATCCCCTGGAGAAGGAAATGGCAACCCACTCCAGTATTCTTGCCTGGAGCTACCATGGACACAGGAGCTTGGTGAGCTACAGTTCATGGGGTCACAAAGAGTCGGACATGACTAAGGTCACATGAATACACATATGATGGCCCAAAAGAATGAGCTATGTCCACTTTACCACCTGAAAAGTAGGAGGCATAGGGGAAATGCCACAGCAAACATGAGTAAATGCAATACTCCTTTCAAACTGATTATTGACCTATTAATTTCTTGCTCTATCCTCTGTTTCCACACTTTATTGGCACAGGTTGCTCTAGTAAGCTCTCCTGCTCCTAAGGAAAATACAAGATTAAGTTCCTATAAGCTGCTGGTCACGTTTTCATCAACTGATCAATAGATAACTTTGTTTTATGTGTGTTTCTATTTAAAGACACCTTATTTAATATATATCATCAATTCATTAACATGAACCTCATGGCAAACAGCACTGTTACTTGTGGCTGAAAGAAAAATGTATAACGTGTATATTTCTCTTTTGAGGCTCATCACAGTCTTCTTGTGCTTAGTAACCCTAGGCAGCAACTAGAGCACTAGGTTTGAAAGCCATTTCAGACAGCAAAATCACCAGTAGAAGATGATTTGGGAAATGTAGGAACTAGATAAGGAGACCCTTGTTTATCGATTGAGAGCTGAAACAAGAAGGCAGAGTGTCACCTTGTTTGACACCTCAGTTGGGAACATGCATGGCAACTGGTTCCAGTTTGTTTCCACTTTGCACATCTCCAGGATGACAGAGAAATTACTACAAATATTGATTTGATGCTTACAAATGCATTTTAGGGAGCAGACAGGTTCGAAAATGCAGAATCCAAGGATAATGAAGATCAACTTACCTATAGAATTTATGTGAGAGAATGACTGTTCCTGTGCTGTACAAAAAAGGTTTAGAGTAACCCAGTTTTTATTATAGTTGTTTTATCTATTGTTTTTAAGAATGAGATAAGCCCGCACAGTCAAAAAGTCAACTTACATTAACATTTATGATTGTACTGATGCAATTGATTATCACCCTCGATTTTACTGAAGTTCTTATTAGTGGAATACAAATTTCTCAAGCTATTAAAGAAATAATAATGATACTTAGAATCTTTCTAGTCACTAGGAGGACATTAAGTGGAAAGCTTTGGGAAGCTTCTATGGGAGCTATGATAAATTTTTGAAGCGATACTCAGTAGCCTTACATTGTTCTCATTAGAATGTGCTCTGCACTCCCTAGGAATGCTTTGTGGTTATAGTGTGTTGTTGGTTCATGCCATTCTTCTCTGGCCTCACCTCCCATGCAATCAATGATTGGATTAAATGTAAATCCAAGGAACCAAATGGAAGCAACCTATATATTTTCTCAGCACCCTAGTAATAAGTGTGTATTCCTGGAAGACTGAAAAGGAATAAATCCAATAGAACTTTGGTCTACTTTGGATTCATGTGTTCTTTACAGATGATGAGTGAAAATAATTTGTGAATAAGAACATGCGTAAAATCCAGATAATGAATAAAGAAGAACAAAAGGATAAACACTGTGTGTGTATTTGTGATTTGGAGTTTCTTTTAAATTTTCCAAACTCTTAGTGTTCAGGTCCACAACTTACAATGATGAAGAAAAATCATCTAGAGACCAAAAGCATTTACAGTATCCTCTTAGTCATATTAATTAGGAGAAAAAAAAATCAGAGTAAGATCAAAGTATTTGAGATTTTATCTCAATTGTTGTAAGCCATTGGGATGTTAGTGGAAAGATGAAATGTTATGTGCTGTGGAAATGATGGTTGTGAAATCCACGTGGCAGAAATAACAGGCAGTTGCTTATTTGACTTTTGGGCTACAGAAACTATTTTTGAAACAGAGATCCTTCTCAATGTTGCAGATTTCTGTCATCTTCCAAAGAACAGATATGGATCTAGAAATGGAGAAACTTTTCAAAGCCACCCTGTTTTCTTTTATCTTATTGTCTGGGATAACCTCCCCCCACCCCAATATCAGAAATATGCAAATGATTGAATTTTAATAACCTCATTTAAAATGTCTTTGAACACTTTAGAGGTTGTCATCAACCTTCCAAATACTTCTTGCTTATGAGGAGTATTTCACAATTAGTTTAAAGTACATTTAAAATATCTAAGTAGAGTTAGTTAATTTTGCCTTTTCAGATAAAGAAAAGCAAGTTTAATGAGATGACTAAGATGAAATGAACTATAAGCCTTTCTCATGAGCACTGAAGCTATCAAGAAATATTAAGTACCTTTATGTTGTGGCAAAGATATTACTTAGAGGTGTTCTTAAATCAAACATGATATGTTTTAGAAGCTGGATAAAACTTTACAAGGGCAGGATAACCTCTGCCCCTTAAAGTTGGCTCTCATGTTAGTTCATATGCAACTAAAGTACCCAACTCCAGTACTCTTGCCTGGAAAATCCCATGGACGGAGGAGCCTGGTGGGCTGCAGTCCATGGGGTCGATAGGAGTCGGACACAACTGAGCAACTTCACTTTCACTTTTCACCTTCTTGCATTGGAGAAGGAAATGGCAACCCACTCCAGTGTTCTTGCCTGGAGAATCCCAGGGACGGGGGAGCCTGGTGAGCTGCTGTCTATGGGGTCGTACAGAGTCGGACACTACTGAAGCGACTTAGCAGTAGCAGCAGCAACTGAAGTACAAGTTTAAGGCAATTTATGAGTTTTCCTGACAAAATAGTGTGGCCCCTATGTACTACAAACATCCCAAAATACGCACGTGAGAGAAAACAAGGAAAACATTTTTATCCATCTTGTATTTAAGTTCATATTTGTGACCTCTTATTCTTTTTAACTGGTATTAATCTCATAGGTTTAATGAATGGTACGCTATGCTATGCTATGCTAAGTCACTTCAGTTGTGTTCGACTCTGTGTGACCCCATAGATGGCAGCCCACCAGGCCTCCCCGTCCCTGGGATTCTCCAGGCAAGAACACTGGAGTGGGTTGCCATTTCCTTCTCCAATGCATGAAAGTGAAAAGAAAGTGAAGTCGCTCAGTCGTGTCTGACTCTTAGCGACCCCAAGGACTGCAGCCTACCAGGCTCCTCCATCCATGGGGTTTTCCAGGCAAGAGTACTGGAGTGGGGTGCCATTGCCTTCTCCATGAATGGTATAGCAGTTAATATTGAATAATCAGCAGATATAGATTTTTTTTTCTTTCTACTGGTAAAGAAAGAAAATTGAAGATAGAAATGGTTTATTTCTGTATTTTCTGTAGCCATTCCTTCTCCCTTGGAGAGCCAGTAGTAGTGGCAGAAAAACATATCTCACCTGGAAACCTGAATTTCTGTTTGGTTTCAGACATATTTGTTGCTTTAGCTAAGTTGCAAATATTTACCATAGAATGAATTTAATAAGTCCTAAATTAAATTAGCTAAACATTTGAATATTAGTTTTACCTTCAATGATACTTATATAATATTCATGACCTTTCAACTGTCACTGTTTTTTTTTTTTTCCTAAGAAGTGATCCTTTTTCCACTGACAGACTGTTTCAATTTCTTGGTAGTGTTTAGTTGTTGATTTTTAATGCATACATGCAAATATATAAAAACTTTCAAAGATTAATAACTGATTTTAAACTAAATTCCCAAACAAAAGAGGTCTTTTTTTTGCCACTTCCCCCGCCTTGTTTTTTTTAAAGAGACAGTATGCATGCATGCCAAGAGGCTTTAGTTGTGTCTGACTCTGCGGTCAATCATATGACAGTAGCCCACCAGACTCCTCTGTCCATGGGGATTTTCGAGGCAAGAATACTGGAGTGGGTTGCCACGCCCTCCTCCAGGGGATCTTCCTGAACCAGGGATCAAACCCATGTCTTTGTGTTTCCTGCATTGGCAGGTGGGTTCTTTACCACTAGTGCCACCTATAACATAGTGCAGATAGTGGTTTAGGGTATAGACTTGGATTTGACTGCCCAGATTCCAGGCCTGCCACTAACTAGTGGAGTAGTTCTAACAAGTTACTAGATATCTCTCTACTTCAGTTTCTTATAAGTAAAATGCCTTTGCTTCTTTTCATGAATATACATTTCTGAACTCCAATTCAATTAGTTTGATCCCCCTAATTAAACATGATACAAAAGAACAAGGTGGTTATTGGGGCAAACATACTTGCCATGTAAACCTGTGTATGTGATGTTAATGTAATGTTCTAATCACTTAAAACAAAATCAAAATCAAAACAGAGAAGCTAAAAGGATCAGAAACACAAATACATGGGGAAAAAGTAGAAGCAGTGACACATCTCCTTTCTTGGGCTCGAAAACACTGCAGATGGTGACCACAACCATGAAATTAAAAGATGCTTGCTCTTTCAGAGAAAAGCCATGACAAACTTGCTACTGCTAAGTCGCTTCAGTCATGTCTAACTCTGTGCAATCCCGTAGACAGCAGCCCACCAGGCTCCCCCGTCCCTGGGATTCTCCAGGCTCCAATGTATGAAAGTGAAAAGTGAAAGTGAAGTCGCTCAGTCCTGTCCAACTCCTAGCGACCCCATGGACTGAAGCCTATCAGGCTCCCCCATCCATGGGATTTTCCAGGCAAGAGTACTGAAGTGGGGTGCCATTGCCTTCTCCCATGACAAACCTAAACAACGTATTAAAGAGCAGAGACCACTTTGCCGATGAAGGTTCATATAGTCAAAGCTATGGTTTTTCCAGTAGTCATATACAGAGGTGAATGTTCAACCATAAAAAAGGCTGAGGGCTGAAGAACTGGTGCTTTCAGACTGAAGTGTTGGAGAAGACTCTTGAGAGTTCCTTGAACTACAAGAAGATCAAACCAGTCAATCCTAAAGGAAATCAACTCTGAATGTTCATTGAAGGACTGATGCTGAAACTGAAGCTCCAATACTTTGGTCACCTGATGTGAAGAGCCAACTCATTGGAAAAGACCCTGATGATGAGAAAGATTGACTGCAGAAGGAGAAGGGGGCAGCAGAGGATGAGATGTTTGGATGGCATCATCGACTCAATGGACATGAATTTGAATAAACTCCAGGAGATAGTGAAGGACAAGGGAGCCTGGCATGCTGCAGTCTATGGGGTTGCAAAGAGTCAGACATGACTGAGCAACTGAACAACAATAACAACAACTAACATTGAGCTTATTTAAGTTGTTTCAAAAACCAAAATTATCCAAAGGCCTGCACAACATCTACAGTGTAGAAACTGCGGAAAATGGATTAAAGAGAGAAAGTATCAAATGATAATGCTAAATTTGCCTTTGATTTCAAATTAAAAGAAGTATATAAATAAGATAAAAAGCTCATATTTCTATTACTATCATATTGTTTTGCCTATCTTTCTTCTATAAATTAACTGTTTAAAATTTTAGTCCCAGTGAGGTGACTCATTGGAAAAGACTCTGATGCTGGGAGGGATTGGGGGCAGGAGGAGAAGGGGACGACAGAGGATGAGATGGCTGGATGGCATCACTGACTCGATGGACATGAGTCTGAGTGAATTCTGGGAGTTGGTGATGGACAGGGAGGCCTAGTGTGCTGTGATTCATGGGGTCGCAAACAGTCGGACATGACTGAGCGACTGAACTGAACTAATGTTCTGTATTCTAGGTTTCTTTCCTTTCTAGTCTTTTTTCATGCAATAATCTGAGAAAAGCTATCTGATGTGGGATACATGTGGTGCCAAATCCATCATAATTGCAGAGAAGCCATTGAGTCTTCATCTTTTGCTGTGAATGCGTATTGTCTGCATATGCATATTGTCTGAACAGATTTTAACACAATATGTATACAAAGTGAGCACCATACAGGGTAACATAATGCAGCCAGAGAAAATTCAAAACAGAGAAGCTAAAAGGATCAGAAACACATACGTGGTTTGTGTTTATTTTTGAAATAGAAGATAGCTCTTCTATCAAGACAGACAAATCAGATTTTGTCTTTATAGTGTAGAAATATCAAGTCTAAGAAGAGAGATGATAAAAGAATATAAAGTTCTGAAGGGTATGGATTATGTGAATAGATGTAACTAAATTCCACAATATTGGAATTTCAGTGAGAGAGAAGGAAATGTAGGACCCAAGACAGCCTGAAAAAGACAAATTTTATAAGAGAATCATAATCCAATAGAATGTGTGATCCCAATAAAAAATGAATTAGACCAAATTTTAAAAGAATCAAAGTTTAGATAAACTCATGAATGGTAGATCTAGATGTAAATGGCAACAAAGGTATTTAATTATATTCCTTATCAGTTCACCCTTATTGAGGTTGTTGAACTGTGAATTTACTAAGAATAAGATAGCATGCTAATCTTTCAAGGAAATATTGGAAAAGAGGCTCATACTTTGGTCTGTCTGACTTTAAAGTTTATATTTCTGTTTACTTTTTGTTTTAGTGATAGAAGAACCTTATCCCTCAATTAAAAAATAAATTTAAAAAAATCTTAAAAAGACCCTTATCCTTTTCTTTCTTAATTTCCAGGTTGGGATAATATGCATCAGTCATATATTCCATCCATTATGCCATCACTATCAAAATAATATAAAATTGGAAGGATAGTATATTTATCCTAGTTTGGAATTTTCTTATATTACTGTTAAATTTGTATACTTATAGTTGACTAAAATTTCTTGATATCACTTTTTTTTCTTGTGAATTTGATCTGTTTTCTTGAATAAAATATAATTTTCTGAAGGCATAACTAGTTATCGTGCCAATAGAAATGTATCTTTCTGTTACTGAAAAGGACCAGTCATGAACTTCCTATGTCACTAAAATAACACAGAGAAAAAGTACAACTTTGAAGTTAGATAGGCCTAGGAATGCCATGTTTCTAATATCTCCTAAAATATGCTATCTAAAGAAAATATATCTCCTAAATGTGTGTTATCTAAAGAAAGCTTTAGTGCTTTCTCTACAAAGTGAAAGAGGATTATGGATTCCAACACAGACAGTTTGTTGTAAGAGAAAAAGTAGTTCAGGAAGTAGTAGTTACCATCAATCTATCACCATCATCATTCAGTCTCTTTCGAGTGAGAACCTAACTCCATATTGACATCCTTAAACTTGCCATTACCAATGACTTTTAAACCTTTCACATTCTCAGTTTTCTAGTATTTTACTCTCCACTACTGGATTCTATCTTAGTCCATTTCCTCCAGTACCCAACTCTAGTAATCCTTCAGTTGACTGATGCTATCCCTATATGTATTGACACTGACCCACTTGTCAATGTACTAGCTTTACCTGCCTTACCTAGCTAAAGATCAGATTCGATGATGATCACTTCTTTGCATACATTTTCAACTTGCCTGCCTCACTACCCACTCATTTCCCTGCATCCCTTGATGAAACCAGACTTGCCTCAAGTTGGCTCTTCACCAGGTCTGTGCCTGCATTTGCACAGCTCAATGAAACTGTAGAAAAATAGGCTGCAGGATGTCAGTTCAGTTTGTTTAGTTGCTTAGTTGTGGCCGACTCTGTGAACCCATGAACCACAGCACGCCAGGCCTCCCTGTTCATCACCAACTCCTGGAGTTTACCCAAACTCATGTCCATTGAGTCAGTGATGCCATCCAACTATCTCATCCTCTGTCATCCCCTTCTCCTCCTGCCCTCAATCTTTCCCAGCATCAGGGTCTTTTCAAATGACTCAGGTCTTCGCATCAGGTGGCCAAAGTACTGGAGTTTCAGCTTCAACATCAGTCCTTCCAATGAACACCCAGGACTGATCTCCTTTAGGATGGACTGGTTGGATCTCCTTGCAGTCCAAGGGACTCTCAAGAGTCTTCTCCAACACCACCGTTCAAAAGCATCAATTCTTCGGCACTCAGCTTTCTTTATAGTCCAACTCTCACATCCATACATGACTACTGCAGGATGTACTGGTCTCTTAATTATTATCATATTTGGTAGCCATAGTCTGTATTCTGTTACTCTAATCCAGTCTCTCTCCCATTCCATGAGATGATTATTTTTCACTGAATTTTCATTCTTAAAGTCATAGTTCCTTGTGCTATACAATAAGTCCTTGTTGGTTATCTATTTTATATATAGTAGACTGTATATGTTAATCACAAATTCCTAATTTACCCCTCCCCTCCTCTTTCATTTTTTTTTTTTAATATTTATTTATTTGGCTGTGTCAGGTCTTAGTTGTAGCATGCGGGATCTTTGATCTTTTTTGCGGCGTGCAGGATCTTTAGTTATGGCCCGCAAACATTTAGTTGAGGCTTGTGGGATCTAATTCCCTGACTAGGGACTGAACCTGGGCCCCCTGCATTGGGAGTGTGGAGTCTTAGCCACTGGACAACCAGTGAAGTCCCATCTCCCTCCTTCTTCATTCTTTATCCCAGGTGATAACTTTGATTCTTTCTTAATTAAGAAAGCTTAAGTAATCATAAGAATTGTCACATGCTTTACTACCACATTTTCCCACTGTGTACATCTAAACCTATGTAGTTTACCTTTGTACCTATACTGTCTGCATCCCAGCTAATGCCAACCCATTTACTCACGCACTTCCTCTTTTATCTCTCACTTGTTGAAGATCACTACAGATGAACTTCTTCTGCCTCCTTCATTGGCAGTAGTGTCTCTTACAACAGGACCATTCCCATACCACAGAAACATGATATTTCATCTTCCAACATGGGGGAAAAAATGAAACAAATGTAAGACATTCTCTAGACACATATTTTCTGTCAACCACACTCTATTTATTTCCTTCCCTTTAAGTAAAACTTCTTAAAAATGTTGCTGTATTTAGTATCTCTAGTTTCTCTCTTCTTAAACTCTTCACCCTCACTCTCATCAGTTCTTATTCCCACCACTCATCTGAAGGTGCTACTTTGGAGATCAATCATGATGCCGATGTTTTCAGTTTAGTGATTGTATTTCAGTTCTCATCACACTGGACTTTTCAACAGTATTTGATATCATAGTGATTGGTCTTTTATTAAAATTTCTTAATTTTACTTGTAAAAGACCATGCTTGTGTTTTTTTCTGTTGCTGACACAAATGGCAGCTCAGTGTTTATTTCCTTAAACTCTCAACATTGGAAAGGTTGCCTCTTGAATCTTATTTTCTACATATATTTGCTATGTAGGTGACTCACACTTTCTCATGACTAGAGCTATTATTTATAAGTTAATGCCTCCCAAATTTATATTTCTAGTCCCAATCTCTCCTGAACTTTAGACCTGTGTAGAAAGAGTCAACATTTCCATGCAAAAGCCTCATAGGCATTCTCACTTAACCTATCTAAATTTGATCTGAAATTCTCCCCCAAACATATTGTTCATGCCGAAATGTTTAGAACCATCCTTGACTTCTCTGTTTATTTTTTTCTTAATCCCAGTTAGCACATCTTTTGTTCTACCTTCTAAACAAATCCTACATTTGATCACCTTTCACTCCCTCTGCTGCCATTACCTGGTCCAAGGTATGATTATTTGTGGTTTAGATTACTATTGTAGCCTATGAGTTGGTGTCCCTGTTTCTGAATATAGTTGCTGGTGAAATCCTGTTGTAACCTAAGTCCAATCTTGTCCCTCCTCTCTGCAGACTTACCCTAAGCTTCCATAGTTTCCCATCTCCCTCTGAATATCCTCTGTCCTATGTTACTTCCCTGACCTCATCATTCTCCCTTTTGCTCACTCTGCTCTGGTACAGTGGTCCACCTGCTATTCCTAGGATATGTCAGCCTCATAGGAACCTGCTTTCACTGCAGGTATTCAGTCACTCAGTCGTGTCTGACTCTTTGCAACCCCATGGACTATAGCCCACCAGGCTCCTCTGTCCATGGAACTTGTCAGTCAAGAATACTGGAGTGGATTGTCATTTCCTCCTCCAGGGGGGGTCTTCCCACCCCAAGGATCAAACCAGCATTTCCTACATTAACAGATTTTGGTTTCTTTACCATTGTGCCACCTGGGAAGCCCCAATACTACACTTGATCTTAGCCAAAAGACTGAGAAGTGACTTACATCTCTTCTGTGCTGCTGCTGCTGCTGCTGCTAAGTTGATACAGTCGTGTCCGACTCTGTGTGACCCCATAGATGGCAGCCCATCAGGCTCCCCCGTCCCCCATCAGGCAAGAACACTGGAGTGGGTTGCCATTTCCTTCTCCAATGCATGAAAGTGAAAAGTCAAAGTGAAGTTGCTTAGTCGTTCCCGACTTAGCAACCCCATGGACTGGAGCCTACCAGGCTCCTCCATCCATGGGATTTTCCAGGCAAGAGTACTGGAATGGGGTGCCATTGCCTTCTCCGACACCTCTTCTGTAATAAACACCTATTCACCTCAGGGATTTACATCTATTCTGCCCTTTACCTGGAATTGCATTTTCTTGGTGAATACATTTAAGTATTGCTACACCCCTGCCTCTGCTTCATTCAAGTCTTTACTCAAAATTCTCCTTCCCAGAGCGGCCATCATCTAGAGCTATCCTAGCTAAAATTTCAACATCACATCCACACAATTTTGTCCTCCGTTTTGCGTAATTTTTTTGCTTCTGTAACACTTGTCACATTCATTTAGTTTTTTTATCAGAAAGCTTTCTGTGGTGATACAAATGTCCTTTAAATCTGATTATCCAATATATGTTATCTATCAACCACATGTGACCATTGAACATTTGATATTAAGTTAGTTTGAGAAATGAACTGCATTTTTATTGTTTTTTATTTTAACTAAAACTTTAAAAAGCCTTAGTTGACTAATGGCTACAGTGTTGGACCCCCCTTCCCCCAACTAGAATATGAACCTCATAAAAGCAGGGATTTTTTTCTGTGTTTTGTTCACTGTTATAGCCCCACTGGGTAGATATGTCCTGGAACATAGTAGGTGCTTAATATTTTGAAAGAATTAACAAATGGATCATTGTTAAAATTATTGAAAATCATAAACTTAGTCATGAGAAAGTGAATTCTCTTCCTGGCTATGGTACTCAATAATGGTGTGATTTTACATTCTCAAAATCCAAATTTCTTCATTCATGTTCCTTCATTTAATTAATATGTATTGAACTATTCTATGTGCCAGAAATTGTTGCTGTCCCCAAATAAAAAAGACAGTCTTTTAAGCAATTTATATAGTAGAAAGTGTAATACACTTTCCATAATTAATCTAATTTACTGTTATGTCATAAAGTAAAAATGTTCATCCATTTAAGACAAAGAAGAAGTAAAACTTATTAAATCCATGTGATATCTCTAATGACAGAAATATGAACTACTGTGAGTTCAGAGAAAGACATAAAAAAGGCAGTCTTAATGGTCAAAGAATAGTTGGTATAAAGGGAAGAGCAAGATTTCCTGGAGGATAAAATGGATTTGAAATGTTTAGAAAGAATTGGCATTTTAGTATAATGGCAACAGAGACTGTATGGAAAATTGATCCCTTCCCATAACATAAAATGTGGAAATGTGAGATATCTGAGTGCAAGGCATTTGCATACTATGGCTTTCTGTGCTATTATGAGGTCATGGTATAAATACTCAGAAAATGCTCATAAATTCTGCAAATCCTCTGGTACTTTCTATTACAAAATTCTAAAATAATAGTTTTTTTCAACTGTTGTTCTCTGCATTGATTTTAAAAAAATGTCCATTGCCTTTCTTTATATGTGTATAAGAAGTGTTTTCCTACTTATAGTTAGTGAATATTTTACAAATCCTTCTTTTTTTCATTCCTAAGCAGGCATACAGGTTTTAAAAACTAACAATGAAAGTTGTAATTGTGGTGATAAAGAATATATGTATAAATAATGTCTATGTCATGGGATATCCATCTTATGATTTTAATGCACAGATGCCTCCTCAGCTTTGTGAGCAGTTGTATACACTTTCCAAGAAAATTTTAAAGCAGAAAAACCCGGAAGACTATAGAAGTGCAAAGCAACTTCTGTTATATTTTTAGTACTGCTTTTGTGTCCACCTCGTGCTAGTGCTGAGGATTAGGTGACATTGAAAGAAAAAGTACAGTTAACATGGCAAAGCAGGATGCTGTTTCCCCTCTCACACCAGCCAGAGAACATATCAGGTGTCTCCCTGAAGGCTGTTTATTGTCATAGTTCAATATCAGCTTTCAGGCATGTATATATACAAGGAGAAAAGAAAATATGATTATCAAACAAGCATAATAATGTTAATATTGACAATATGTTTAAAAACCACATTTCAAATCTTTCTTGAGGTTAGTCTCTAGGCTTTAATAGCAATGAAAAATAATTTAAAGAGAATTATAATCTAACTTGCTAATCTGATGTATTATTTCATAATTCCCAGGGAAATATATGTTGTTTTATATGATAGAATTTATAGTAGACTTGCTGGAACTAGTTGGGTGCTTATATCTGTGAGATTTTTAAGTGGAAAATAAATGAATAAAAATAAATAAATGGGACTGGAATTTAAGACATAAATGGACTCTAATTTAGTTATGTGGATCATTATAAGCAATTAATTATATCATTAGAATATTTTTATTAAAAGTCTATTTAAAGAGATGGTGGAGTTTTTTTTTTTTTTTTTGGTCTTTTAGGGATAATTTCTTTAAAATTGAGTCGTAGGTGAATTTTCTGCATGTGAGTAAAACAATGACAGAAAGTTCTACATAAGGTTTTTAGTTGTAAAATAAAGATGATAATAGGACAGTTTTAGTTTATGATAATATCAGTAAATTGGATAAATTATGGAAAGTGTAGTATACTTCCTACTATGTAACAAATTGCTTTAAAATGGTATCTATTGAAATTCCATAGCCAAAGAACAATAATATATCCCTCAAAATATTGTTGAATAAATGCTTTTCCTCAAGAATGCCTCCATATTTAATCACAGAGATATAGGGAATAATTCTTTGCTCATATTTATAACTAAATAAACCTCTTCCCTGGTGGCTCTGGTGGTAAAGAATCTGCCTGCAGTGCAGGAGATCTGGGTTCGATCCCTGGGTTGGGAAGATCCCCTGAAAAAGGGAATCGCAATCCACTTCAGTATTCTTTACTGGAAAATTCCGTGCACAGAGGAGCCTGGTGAGCTATAGTCCGTGGGGTTGCAAAGAGTCAGACACACCACTGAGCGACTAACACTACTACTACTACTACTGTAACTAAACAAGTAGAATGTTGCTGTTTAGTTCTTAATGTCATATTATCAGTATAGTTTATCATTAAACTGGTAAACATTAAACACCTAAAATCCACTTCCAACTCCATGTAATTTAATGTTATTTCAAGAAGCATTACATGAGTTCATAGACCTTTACAAAGTGAAAGAAGATTTTCTTCACTCTAATGCTGATTTACCTTACAAATAAAAAGCAGATGAAGAAATATATGCGTTTTCTAAAAGCTACCCAGAGAGTAACAGTGTTGGGCTGAGGACACCTGCTACAGACTTCCAGGCTTCTGTGGCGCCATCTTTCATTCTTTAAGGATTACTTCTCTTTGTTAGGTCAGACTCTATCTTTCCTATGAAAAATGGTAATAACATTCTTCCATTAGAAATAACTTCTCTTGGTCAAATTATTTTTATCACCAAAAAACGTCTTATGGATTTAAAATAATTTCTGTACTGCTTTATTATATTCAATGATATATCAGATGTATTTTGAAAATTATGCTAAAGAAGTGTCAGCTATATAGTGATTATTATTATTATCCTACTTGGTGAATAATAAATGCTTTTACTTGTCAATATGTTTAAGTCTTTCAAAAAGAATATCAGCTGTTATTCCATCACCTTCCTTAGTATTATTTGATCAAGCTACTCATTTTTTGTTCTCTTAATCATCTCTCATAAATCAGTGCCTTAGCCTTTTAGACATTTCACTTGTTTCTCCCTGAACTGCCTTCTACCTGTTCTTATTATTGTAATTTATTTCTTGAGTGTTGACAGTTTATTTGGCACTGTTCAGAACAAAACATCTTTCTTTTTAGAGAGATGGCTCAAATTGCCACATTGTGTCTAGTGTGGTCTCAGCAGACCACAGAAAGAATGTGGACTGAACCATCCCAATAAAGTTCCAGTTAAGAGAAAAGGATCAAAGCCATTAGTTAATGAGTAGAGTTCAGAAGCATTTTTCACCTCAATCTAATCTTTCCCCCGACTATGTTTAAAGTTATCTCGGTTATAGTGAGAAATGAGTACATGTGGCTAATTTGGGTTGCCTTGGACCTACAGATTGCTGTTGCTGCTGCTAAGTTGCTTCAATCGTGTCCAACTCTGTGCGACCCCATAGGTGGCAGCCCACCAGGCTCCCCCGTCCCTGGGATTCTCCAGGCAAGAATACTGGAGTAGGTTGCCATTTCCTTCTCCAGTGCATGAAAGTGAAAAGTGAAACCATAATCTGATTCCGATAGCATTTATGTAGCAAATACAAGCAACTTGAAACTTCTGGGAAGGCCTGCAGAATATAAAAAATATCTATTTTCCTTTGGCCAAAGTGTGAGTTTTAATCAGTATTTTAAACTGTCTTGAAAGGAGAATATTTAAAGTTTTTAGGTATAGATTGAGAGACATACTAAATATATGGCTTTTATTAATAAGTGGATGTTCCAGTGCAAAAGATAGAAAGGAGAGAAAAGGTAGAGAAAAAAGGAAGGGAGGGAAATGTACTGATTTCAGAAATTACGTTTGTTCTCACTAATCTCTGCTTTTCAGTTTGATATTGAATTATATGGTCTAAATCTTATTAGCCAATTTCTGATCTACCAGATTCTAACAACCCTCTTAATAGTGAGCAGTTAGTAAACAACATTTAAAATTAAAAGCATACTGAATTGGGCACCGGGAAACCTGACTTCTAGTCTAGTATCTTCCATCTTCAGGCTCTCAGGGTGGCTTGCTGTGATGGCACAGGTTGTACTCTGTCTCATTTATCCTAAGACCTAGTACCCTCAGTTCAAGTCCTCTCCAAACTCACCACTCAATAAGCATTACTTACATCTCTGAAAAAAAAAAAAAAAAATTGGGGAACTTCATGCGATATAGTATTTCAAAATAAGATTATCCAGAGATTTATATTTTATGGCTAATGCATAAATGGATCAAAATAGAGATGTGTAGAGTCACCTTAAATAATAAGAAAGAACCTCTAGGCTGCAATAGTAATTACACTAAATTCTTTTGTTCATCTAGATGAGAATGATACTCCAAAGGAGTAGTCACAAGGCAGAACTTGCTAATACCCATCCAAACACTGTCCAATGGTGAGGGAACTTTAGCCAGGTGATTCTGAGTATTACACTTTTGTTAGCAAGATCATTGAAAATGTGAGGTGGATATACATGTTGTGTTGAGAAGGAATATGAGTGCATATTTGAGTAGAGTTGGGTGTTTAGACGTGGAAAGATGACTTAATCCCTGTGATGACTTCTCTGGTCTCCATTGGCTGACTGTGGAGAGGTGGGTACTGACAGAGAAAATGGTATGTGAAATCCTGCATGCTCAGTTGTTCAGTCATGTCTGACTCTTTGTGACCCCCATGGACTGTAGTACACCAGGCTCCTCCGTCCATGGGATTTTCCTGGCAAGAATACTGGAGTGGGTTGCCATTTCCTCCTCCAAAGTATCTTCCCAACTCAGGGACTGAACCCATGTCTCCTATGGTTCTACCATATTGACCAACATTGGCAGGGGGATTCTTTACCATTGAGTCACCTGGTAAGCCCAAAGCCGGATTATGAGAAAAGTATAGAGTAGCACTGGGACACTATTGAGATTACATTTGCAGTTTGAGATCACGAAATTTAAAGGCACCAGTCCATATAATTTTATGATTTTTCTACACCAGTTTTCAGGTCTTTAGTAAAATAAGTATGGGAAAGGGAATCTTCCTGAGTTCATCCTGAGTTAGGTGTTTTCCAGATAAACATTATGAAGGAAGGAGTAAATGAGCCAAAGATGTTTTGAAGGAGTTTTTCTAAGAATTAACCACCCAATTTAAATTCCACAAGGGAAAGAAGTGTAGGAGAACTTGATAAATGTTGGAGATTGGAGACGGAAGCAATAGCATCTATGGGCTGGAACCTTGACAAGACTGGAAATTGTTGATAGTAAGAGTAAGAGCAAGTAAAATGAAAGGTCCAAGTTGGTGAAAGCGATGTTTATACTGGAACTCGAAGGAAAATAGTGTCTTGTTGGTTGATGATAAATTCCAGTTTATGACCATTCATTGCATCACTGAGGTAGAATTCAACCCCAAAAGAGAAACAAAGCCAAAAGGTCAGGGGAAATAAATAAAAAGGTCAAGAAACTACATAGCTACATGTATATTGATGTCCCTAAGAAAGGTGATGGCAGTGAAGTAAAGCTTGACTCTTAGCCAGGAGCCAGCCATGAATGTGAGAGGGAGAGACCCAGGTGCCAATAGATAATAGCAAGAAAGAGTTTGGAAAGCGTGCTATAACTTGATGGAAATAGCTTCAAAGAAGCCCAGAGATTTATAAAAGAAAGAGCAAAGGTGGATAGGGAGTTTAAAAGTTGATGGAAAACTGGGAGAACACGTATCCACTTCCTGGCCCTAAGTACTTGGGTGGGAGGTAAAATATTTTCCGATTGAAAGGGCATCTAGGGAAGTAGTTTCTTAATGGAACAGCCATGACACTGAAAAAAGACAAAACAAGAAAAATCAAACAAACCATAGAATGTGAGTTCCATAGTTCACAGTAGAAAGGTAGGGAAAATAGAGTATCATGTGATAGATTTGATGGAGCGGCAGGGCTACGCAAGATCACTTCTAGGGTGATTAGAATGAACAGGATTTGATGCAAATGGGACTAGGGCCAGCGGAACAGTGATGGCATTACTCAAGTCTAGTTCTCTGTTCCTAAATATTTCCTTCTATTACATGAAAGCATCCACTATATATTCTCCTCTTAGCAATGCACACAAAGTGTCCCTGGTGGCTATGACCTGGTATTTATGCAGCATTCAACAGTCTATCAAAATAAGTGATAATAGCTTGAAATGGCATGGCAAACAGTCAGTATGAGTTTGTCCACAGGCGATGAGTATACTCTTAAATTACTGATGAAAATAGTATTTGAATTTATAAGACACAGAACATATCCTCAAACAATGTTCTAGATTATGAATGCCACACTGTGAAACCTATGGGATGATATTCAGCCATGTTCCCCCTGAAGGGACCCACACTTCTATATATTGTGTTGTACTTTATACAGGAAAGTAAAAACCTAGAAATTCTGAAAATGTACCAACTTCTGAAATAAGGAAATATTAAATAAGTATATGTTCTGCTTAGATATTTGTCTGAGATTGTTTTTCCAGTTTGGCTAAACTGTTGCCTTATAGTTCGTTTTTGTAACTTAAAAACTGTGGAGTACTTTTCCACTTCAGATTGTTAGTGATGCCATTAAGTTGGGTGAAAGTCATGCCCCATATATATCATCACTCACTACTTAACATATTCTCATTAATCATGCCTGTGTGTGGTTTGGATAATTACGTTCATAATTATCCAGTTTTCCCCTTGAAGTCATTTTTTCCTCTAGTGTTGAGCTTCCTGTTAAAATCTACACAATTTCAGTATACCCAGAGGAGATGAGGTTACCTGTTGGCATTATAACTCATATGTTGATTACTAGACAGGTCAAGTGGGTTCTTCCTTCCCTTTTTCTGTCATCTCTTTCTGACTTCTTATTTCATGTGAGTCTTCTGTGACAATAAATAAATGTCTGGAAAAATGGTTTCTTCATTCTCTTTCTATCTCTCTCATATGTCTTTTTATTAAATGTAATTTTCTGATTCCCATATCATTATTCACTCACCATTTTCCTTCTTTTCTTTTGACTATAATTTTAGCCTTAATTCTTTAATTATCTGTGAAAACTAAAACTTTTATGACTCATCTTTCTCTACAAAAAGCCCAGATTTTTATTTTGTCTTCATCTTTATGTGAAAGAGTTTTATAGTTAGAAGGTTTTACTAATCACATGTCTTTATGGTTTTTAAAATGATCAGTCAAAAAAGTGATGAGTCCTCACTTTGTTAACTAATTTGTTTCATTCATTTTTCACATAAACCAAGTTGTTATTTCTCATTTAAATTTGGCCGGATCAAAGTAGGCCTCTGAAGACAGAATGACAGTTCAGAAGAAGCTAAACACAGCTTTCAAATAGCAAATAAGATAGCTGACTTTAATACCTGGGTAGTGCTATCCAGTTGTCTACTTCTGTGAAGTGAAGTGAAGTGAAAGTTACTTAGTCGTGTCTGACGCTTTGCAACCCCATGGACTAAGTCCGTGGAATTCTCTAGGCCAGAATACTGGAGTGCGTAGCCTTTCTCTTTTCCAGGGGATCTTCCCAATCCAGGGATTGAACCTAGGTCTCCTCCATTGTGGGCAGATTCTTCACCAGCTGAGCCACAGGGAAGCCCTACTTCTGTGGGTACAATTAAAAGTAGGTCTAGGAATTGATTCATTCTTTAAAGTTATTGATAATCATTGAGGGTCTACTTTTCTTGTAGTAGGTGAACTGCAAGCTTTCACATTTGCAAGAAAACTCTGCAGTGTCTACACAGAGGTCAGTTGTGACCCAACTACTTGTGGGAATCTAGACTGATTTTTTAGAACAGAGATTCTCAACCATTAGTTCCACATTTACCAGGAATGATCGAAGCCTTACCCTGCAGGATCCACATAACTTATTGCTACCACAGTTCAGTTCAGTCACTCAGTCACGTATGATTCTTTGCGACCCCATGGACTGCAGCATGCCAGGCTTCCCTGTCCATCACCAACTCCCAGAGTTTACCAAACTCATGTCCATTGAGTCAGTGATGCCATCCAACCATCTTATCCTCTGTCATCCCCTTCTTCTCCTGCCTTCAATCTTTTCCAGCATCAGAGTCTTTTCAATGAGTCAGCTCTTCACATTAGGTGGCCAAAGTATTGGAGTTTCAGCTTCAACATCATTCCTTCCAATGAACACGCAGGACTGATCTCCTTTAGGATGGACTGGTTGGATCTCCTTGTAGTCCAAGGGACTCTCAGGAGTCTTCTCCAAAACCACAGTTCAAAAGCATCAATTCTTCGGTGCTCAGCTTTCTTTATAGTCCAACTCACATCCATACATGACCACTGGAAAAACCTTAGCCTTGACTAGACAGACCTTTGTTGACAAAGTAATGCCTCTGCTTTTTAATATGCTATCTAGGTTGGTCATAACTTTCCTTCCAAGGAGTAAGCGTCTTTTAATTTCATGGCCACAGTCCCCATCTGCAGTGATTTTGGAGCCTAAAAAAATAAAGTCAGCCACTGTTTCCATTGTTTCCCCATCTATTTGCCATGAAGTGATGGGACCAGATGCCATGATCTTAGTTTTCTGAATGATGAGCTTTAAGTTCAACCGGGCTAAAACATTGGGCTCTCTAAAATTAGAAATACCTGAGAAAGACAGGTCCAAAAATGATAATTTTTTTTCTCTATTTTCTGTGCTAGTATATGCTGCTGCTGCTAAGTCACTTCAGTTGTGTCTGACTCTGTGCGACCCCATAGGAGGCAGCCCACCGGGCTCCCCCGTCCCTGGGATTATCCAGGCAAGAACACTGGAGTGGGTTGCCATTTCCTTCTCCAATGAGTGCAAGTGAAGTCTCTCAGTCATGTCCGACTCTTAGCGACCCCATGGACCTCAGCCTACCAGGCTCCTCCGTCCATGGGATTTTCAGGCAAGAGTACTGGAGTGGGGTGCCATTGCCTTCTCCTGTGTTAGTATATGCTGCTGCTGCTCAGTCACTTCAGTCGTGTCCGACTCTGTGTGACCCCATAGATGGCAGCCCACCAGGCTCCACTGTCCTTGGGATTCTCCAGGCAAGAACACTGGAGTGGGTTGCCATTTCCTTCTCCAATGCATGAAAGGAAAAAGTGAAAGTGAAGTTGCTCAGTCGTGTCCGACTCTTATCGACCCCATGGACTGCAGCCTACCAGGCTCCTCCGTCCATGGCATTTTCCAGGCAAAAGGATTGGAGTGGGTTGCCATCACCTTCTCCCGTGCTAGTATATAAATATAGTTAAATGTGAGAATTGAGTGTGTTAGCTTATATATGTATATATTAGACTCACTGTTACATAGTTTCAACTGAATAAAATATTGGTAGGGCTTCCTAGGTGGCTCAGTAGCAAAGAATCTGCCTGCCAATGCAGGAGTTGCAGGTTCAGTCCCTGCATTGGGAAGATAGTCTGGAGGAGGAAATGACAACACACTCCAGTATTCTTGCCTGGAGAATCCCATGGACAGAGGAGTCTGGCGGGTTACAATCCATGGGGTCACAAATGAGTCAGACAAACTTAGCAACTAAACAACAACAAAATATTGGTAAAGCAAAAAGCACTATTATTTAATAAACCAAGTAAGTCACAAAAAAGCACAAAGAATGACTTTACTAAGGAACACTTTGTTTTTCCTGAAT
The DNA here is from genome assembly GCF_029378745.1 of Bos indicus. NCBI lineage: Eukaryota > Metazoa > Chordata > Mammalia > Artiodactyla > Bovidae > Bos > Bos indicus. The sequence goes on along the minus strand of NC_091764.1, from coordinate 53,819,821 downwards.
ATCTGGACCAAGTCCATATATTTTACACTTTCTTTTATTAATTTATTAAGAGATGTATTCAGATTCCAGGTGGCATTTTTTAGCTCAGCAACTCGCTCTTGAATTACATGCGTCTCAGAATGGAATGGTTTAGTAGTCTTCTATTTCACTGAAATATGATTCTGTTAATAGAGCCAAGGCGTTTTCAGACTCTGACATCTCTTTACCACTTATACTTATCTATAGCAATGTTTATCCATCCAACCTTCCTACAGAGTCCAAGACTCATAGAGAGCTTTTTAATAGATTATAAACAAAAGGAGAGGAAAATCTATCACTGCACAAAATAAAAAGCAGAGACTTTTTTTTTTTTTTTTTCTTGCTGACAAAGGCCCATATAATCAAAGCTATGGTCTTTCCAGTAGTCATGTATGGATGTGAGAATTGAACCATTAGGAAGCCTGAGTACTGACGAATTGATGGTTTTGAACTGTGGTGTTGGAGAAGACTCTTGAGAGTCCCTTGAACTTCAAGGAGGTCAAAGCAGTCAATCCTAAAGGAAATCAACTCAGAATATTCATTGGAATGACTGATGCTGAAACTGAAGCTCCAATACTTTAGCCACCTGATGGGAAAAGCCAACTCATTTGAAAAGACCCTGATGCTGGGAAAGATTGAAGGCAGAAGGAGAAGGGGATGACAGGATGAGATGGTTGAATGGCATAATTGACACAATGAGCATGAGTTGAGCAAGCTCTGGGAGATGCTAAAGGACAGAAAAGCTTGGCATGCTGCAGTCCATGGGGATTGAAAGAGTTGGACATGACTAAGCAACTGAAGAACAACAATACCACAAAATTAAAAAAAAAAAAAAAACATGAAAGTGTAATCGAAAGGAAATAAGCTGATTAAATTTCTGCTGGACAGGCCCTTTATATATTTATGCCTTATGTCTTTGAGGGGGAAGGGGAACTAATCTAATTCCTTTAATATAATAGTTAATAACACATTCATGCCTGCTGAATGCTAAGTTGCTCAGTCATGTCCGACTCTTTGGAACCCTATGGGCTGTAGACAGCCAAAGTCCTCCATCCAGTGGAATTCTCCAGGCAAGAATACTGGAATGGTTTCCCATGCCCTCCTCCAGGGAATCTTCCTGACCCAGAGATCGAACCTGCATCTCTTGAGTCTCCTGCATTGGCCGACAAGTTCTTGACCAATAGTGTCACCTGGGAAGCCCTAATAATGCATATTGTGAGTTAAATGCAAAATTATCCAAGCTCAAGCATGTTTAGATATTTTATTCTTATGTATGTTCAAGACTTATGAGGCAAATAAGAATCTACCCTTAAGACTTTCAGAAAACTTCAAATTAAGTGACAAAACCTGTAATATTTTATATTTGTGTGACATTTTAAAATTTCTAACATTCTTTAATATGCATTACCTCATTTGAATTTTGAATAACTTTTGAGTTTGGGGAAGGATATGATCATCATTTTCTAGGTTACTGAATTGAAGTTTAAAAGGTTAAATGACTGGCCAAAGATCAGAAGACTAGTCATAGGAACACAAGCCTCTTAGCCCCAAGCTTCGTGCTTTGAAGTCTTTGGCATCAGGATAAGAATCCCAGATATGTCTCATTGACTTTTATCTCAACTTTTTCCAATCGTTGAGTTCATTGGCTATCTAAGCACTTTAGGTTTTTTTAAAAACTACATTTTTGTCTTTACTCCACTATTGGTTAGCCATGTGACCCTCATGCCAGGCACCTAAACTCTCTGAGCCTGACTTATTATTCTGTCCATTGTGCACATGCATACTCAGTCATGTCCAACTTTTTGCAACCCTATGGACTGTAGCCTGCAACTGTCTTCTGTCTATAGAATTTTCCTGTTTTCATCCAATATCCAGTGATATTTACACATTACAGATTGTTGAGAGAAGTCAAATGGAACAAACAAAGAGTAAAGGTCTTCATACACTGAAAAGGTGCTGCTATGCAAACACACATGTATTAGAGAAAGGCCTTAGCAGCATGTAGTATACTTTAAAATGTTACTTATTTGTGTTCCTATGTAGCAATGTAATGGTTTTTGAATTTTTATGGATTCCTAAGGAAATAAGCCAAAGCAGGTATATGAATGGAGAAGGCAGTGGCAACCCACTCCAGTACTCTTGCCTGGCAAATCCCATGGACGGAGGAGCCTGGTAGGCTACAGTCCATGGGGTTGCTAGGAGTCTGGACACGACTGAGTAACTTCACTTTCACTTTTCCCTTTCATGCATTGGAGAAGGAAATGGCAACCCACTCCAGTGTTCTTGCCTGGAGAATCCCAGGGATGGGGGAGCCCGGTGGGCTGCTGTCTCTGGGGTTGCACAGAGTCAGACACAACTGAAGCAACTTAGCAGCAGCAGCAACAGCAGGTATATGAAAGGGTGCTATACAGAAGAGGAGGACCATCTATTACCAAAGTCTGTTGATTGGTTTTTTAACTGGCTTGTCTTCTTACTCTGGCCTTTCTCAGAGAGTTTCAACCTCTTCCTTTATTTATTAATTTTCTCAAATACTCAGGGTTCTTATTTTTCCACTGCTTTATAAGGGACTTACTAAAAGTTGAACTGACATTCCATACTGATTCCTCCCTTTATAATTCATCAGCCCATTCACTCCATTGAAGTGACTGCATGCTTGAACAAGAGCCAGTTAGACTCCTAGCCTGGTTAGCTCTAGGCCTCCTTAACCCCTCCTGCCAATATATATTTTGCAAAAGAGAGGGTGTTAGATGAAGAGTTGATTTCTGGAAGAGTTGAGATTTTTTTTTAACAGCTTTGTTAAAAAAGTATGCAGTTTATTTGTTTATTTATTGGCTGTCCTAGACTGCTGCCTGTGGACTTTCTTTAGTTGCATTGAGCAGAGGCTACTCTTTGTTGTAGTGTGCCAGTTGTCATTGCCATTGCTTCTCTTGTCACACAGCATGGGCTCTAGGTACGCAGTCTCAGTAGTTGTGGGACACTGGCTTAGTTGTTCCACGGCACACAGGATCTTTCTGGACCAGAGATCAAACCTGTGTCCCCTGCAATGGCAGGAAGATTCTTAACCACTAGACCACTAGGGAAGTCCCAAAGTATGCAGTTTATTCTTACTAGAATGTGAAAGATATCTCTGAGATTGGCCACACAAGGGAAACACAAGAAGGGAACTAGGAGATGAACAAATATATTTAAGTGAGAATCTTACACCCTTAATATGCAAATGCTGTGGGTCATCTCAATTCTAACCTGACTTTCTGGCTAGAGAGGGAATTCATGCAATAACCTGAGCGATTCAGGTAAGAATCACAGATATTCCTAAAATTTCCTTAAGTTGATGATGTGAAGGTGGAGACTTTGACAGTTCAGATCATTGTAGCTATTTTATTTATGTGATTAGATGTTCAAAAGTTATATTTGAAAGAAAAATTAACAGATTAAGAAAAGTTGTTTCCTGAGATTTATAGCCATATATTTTTTTAATCCTCACATATTGCTATAAATTCATACATTCCTTTCTAGTTTCTTAAAATTCAGCTAGAACTTTCCTTTTCTAGGATACCAATAATAAAATCCAGTACATTTCCTGTATAATTAAGTCATCTTGAAAAGAATTTAAAACATGATATAAAAGTGAAAGCAAAATTGTCTTTTATAGCTCATGAATATATTTTGAATGGTCTCTGTGTGCTTTATGATTTAAGTGCAAACAGCTAAGGTATAAATAGTATACCACTACAAGGTTCCTGAAAAGTCATTTTGATTTGAAACGTATTTGATTTATACCTCAGAAATATAGTTTTTATAATGGAAGAAATATTTTTGCTACTAAGAAACCTAAATAATAGTTTCATCACAAGCCTAACATGCTATATCCTTCTTGAAGTTGGTGTATTTCATTGGATCATATTCATGTGTTCTGGCTGAAGAATATCAATATCATTCTTCAGCTGAAAGGTGGTTCCAGTAATGCCTGATGTCTAAGCATCATTTGTAATACAAATGATGGGGAGCCTGTGTCTTAATGGCCACTAATTTATTTTGAATTTATGATGCATTGCAGCCATTAGAAGTAAGTTGCTTTACATCAGTTCATGGGGATTAAGAGTTCTCTTTGTGATGGGTTTTATTTCTTAATGTCACATAGGAAAATATGTCCATTTTAAAATGAAAAAAAAAAAAAAAAAGGAACACATTTCCAATAAAGTGGGATTAAGTGAGAAGTATACCAGTTCCATGTAATGGTTCTCATATATCATGCACATCACTGTGCATTATCATAGGTAACCATGATGGTGTTTTTAAAGGAGATACTGTGTGCCCCTACTGGCTTTCCATTATATTCAAACATAAATTTAACATTTTAAGTGCCATTTCTTCATATTTATTTATCACAGAATATTTCAGAGTAAGTAAAATGTTAATTTCTTGTAATAGAGGTTACCATATATTTAAATACATACCAACATTAGAGTAAAATTAAACTCTCAAGTAACACTTATCCAAGTATAGATACTACCCTATGCTTGGTACTATAGGAAAAGAGAAGCAAATGCATACATTTGACCTTCAAAGAGATTCTCATCTATAGGAAATAACAAGATTTGGGTAGGAAAATATATTTTAAGGCATGATTTTAATTAAGAACTCATGGAAAAAGGTGGTGAGATTTGTTCCTACATTTGACAATAGATAGTGTCAGTGGTTGGAAACATGAGAACAAGGCTCCAAGGACAGACCATCATAGACATGGTGGGGTTTAAGTTGAGTCTTTAAAGGAAGAGCAAAACATGAGTAGAAATTAGTGGTGAGAGAAGAATAAGAAGCAGACAATGAATCATGAAAGAATGTAAAATGCAAAGTGGGAAATTGTGAAGTTGAAGACAGGTAACATGATGAATGAGCCATATCTCATTTTTAGGTATTTAGCCTTTATTCTGAAGCTGATAGGCAGTCAGTTAACCATTTCAAGAAGAAAGCCCATGATCAATAATAAGCTTTTTGGAAAATGACTTCTGGTCAAATGATTAATATACTTCCCATTCTAAATCTAAGCTCATTTTTCTGTATGTTTACAGTTACTCCTTTGTTTTTTTATATTATTTTCTACTTTATGTCTAGGATTTTTTTTAAAAACCTTTAAAAGTTAAAATATACTGCAAATACCTTTCTATTTTCTTGGAGTATTGTGATGTTTGCTTCTGAAAATGAGTCTTCACATCTCATATATCCATTCAGTTCTCTTTTTTGTGGATCTTCACTGCAGGTGTTGTTGCTACAAGTTGTGCACAATAGTTTCTGGAACTTGTTGACTTCTCGTTCAGAACATACACCATTTATTTGTTAAAGGACTTTATTCATTCATTTGTTTACATTTGCTTTGTGAACAGTAATATAGCTGGATCCATTCATAGAGATTCTATGTGTGTGTGTTAGATGCTCAGTTGTGTCTGACTCTTTGCGATCCCATGGACTGTGGGTTGGCAGGCTCCTCTGTCCATGGGATTCTTCAGGCAAGAATACTGGAGTAGGTTGCCATTCCCTTCTCCAGGGGATCTTCCCAGTACAGGGATTGAACCCGAGTCTCCTGCATTGCAGGCAGATTCTTTATTGTCTGAGCCACCAGGGAAGTCCCATAGAGGTTCTAGATAGCACCAAAACATAAAATGTCTCAACGTAGGTTTTTTTGATAGTATTGTCTCCTAAATTACAAGCAATGTTACACAGATTAGAAAGTATATGCCCTACAATTAATTATAAGTAATGAGATTTAAAACTATTCTTACACTTAAAAATTGTATTGTGAATTAATGTGTGTGTGAGAGTCTGTGTGTGTGTGTGTGTGTGTGTGTGTGTGTAAATGATAGTTTGTATAAAGAGGTTAAATATAAACCAAATACAAAGACATGTCTAGACAATGTCATATATTATCTAAATTTCCATGAAGCTTGGAACAGCAATAAACCCTTGTCAACTTAAAGTTCTCATTTAATTTACGAATGCGTGTAATGCAATAAATTTGCATGCCACTTATTTCAGGAAACTTGTAAAACAAGCTATTAAACAAAATATCCAATTCTTCAAAATAAAATTGAATAACAGTTTCTCAGTCAGACAAGTGATTGAATCAAATATTTTTGTTATAATTACTTTTGGTATTTTCAAAACTGTCCCATATTGTACCATAATATTTAAGAAAAAAATAATCCATTTTCCTACAGGTTTATCTGCTGGAATGCTTTCAGCATAAACACTCAATGGACTTCCACACTACCTAAATGGGTTTCCCCAGTGGCTCAGTGGTAAAGAACCTGCTTGCAATGCACTCCTGTGGGTTCAAAGCCTGGGTCAGGAAGATCCCCTGGAGGAAGGCATGGAAAACCACTCCAGTATTCTTGCCTGGAGAATTCCATGGACAGAGGAGCTTGGCAGGCTATGGTCCATAAGGTCACAGAGTCTGAAGTGACTGAGGAGGCATGCACGCACACACTACCTAAACATATCACTTCATTCATAAGAATTCTGAAATATAGAATGAATAGAGAATGGCATCATTAGGGTTCCAAGTTTATTGTGATGCTCTTGAAACTGCTAGCTTCTGTGTTTCGGCCTCAGGCCAGCTCTCTTTCTGTTCACAAGAAGGCTGTTGTGATTCAAGGAAACATATGCAAATGAGACAACATTTAGGGATTTCGTGGTAACTGTTTATAAGCAGAGGAAAATCGTTCCCAGAAATTCCTAATAGGTTTCCACTCTTTGGCCAGAATTGTGTCATAGCACATTCAATGGAGAAGGGAATGAGATTACTATGACTGGCTCTTTTAGTAAATCTCTCCACAGTATAGAGTTTATTTCTCTGAGCACATGCCTGCACAGCAAAAAACAGATTCTTGCAAGGAATCCATGTTCTCTCAAGAGAGGAAGTAGGAGAAAATAGAAGTGCAATCAGTAACTAATAGTGTTAACCAAGGGAGGACTCAATTAAATATTAGTTATGATTTCTCTGATGATGACTGTATACTCTGGAATAAGTAGGTGATACTAATTCTTATTACTTGGTGTTACTTTTATAGTATGCTAGAACTTACATACAATATGCACAAGGAATACTAGGGGCACATTCTCTTGGTACTGTGTACCTTGGATTGATGGCACAAATACATCTATAGCTGTAGTAGACAATGATAGGGCCATTGGAGCAGGTGGTTCTCATACCTTTAGTTAGGACTTTTTTGACTGCTTAAAACTAATTGTTACTCATAAACAAAAGCACTTTTAAAGAGAAGAGTTAGATGAATGGTGATGATATACACATCTCTAAAATGACCTTTAATCTGGCATATGTGTTGCATTTTTGTTTCCTGTATGATTTAGGTAAGACAAGAAAGAAACCCAATAGTTAAATATCCTTTTTAAAATCTTGTCTGCTATGTTAAATCCTGATATCATACCCATGTAGTGATGGTGGCATCATATGAAGATCCTAGGCACTTCCCTGTTGGTCCAGTGGTTAAGACTCTGTGCTTCTAATGCAGTGGCACAGGTTCAATCCCTGGTCAGAGAAGATCCCGCATGCTGCACAGTGAGGCCAAAAAGGAAGAAAGAAAGAAAGAAAATCCCAGATGAACTTAGAAAACAATTTCTAATTAAACTAAAAATTACTATCTACTATATGAAATATATTTATCCTATGCCTAAATAAATTATAATATTACACCACTGGCCTCCAAGAGCTGAAATTCTACTGATTAAAACAAATATGCAAATAAATATGTCACAAAGTAGAATATTAATACTATCTTTTCAGAGGGATAGGAACAAAGTAGTGTAGTAATTAAAACTTTAGGGCTTACATTATACAGATATGTTCATGAAATGCATTCTGGCAGTGTTATTTAAAACTAATTTTTAAGAATAGAGGGAGGGAAAGAAGGACTTCACATACTATCCTACGCACAATTAGAATTATGAGGGAAAAATATCCATGAGCAGAAATGTATTTTAGTGTCCTTCGGAAATGGCCATACTGTTTATCAGTTGCCTGAAACAGACAGAAATCTTCAATATACAAATTGAATATTCCTGACAGGCTAGTGGAAATATATACATGTACACTTTTTAAGATACATTCTGAATTGCATATTCACATTTAAAAATCTTATTGAGTTAGACTATTCCAACTTAGTTAAGTTTAAAAAATTGGAAATATGTCAGAATCACTTTAAATCTTCTATAGTTAGATCACACTGAGATAATTCTTCAAATGAAGTAAACTTTCAATTTAGAGGAAAAGAAGGTATTTAGTAGATGTTAAATACTTTTTTATGAGAGGATATTCATGGATTTTATAAAAAATTTAATAGGAATTGAGTTTTTCTATCATTGAATTAGTTGATATATCTTCAGTTCACTTCATTTCAGTCGCTCAGTCGTGTCTGACTCTTTGCAACCCCATGAACCACAGCACACTAGGCATCCCTGTCCATCACCAACTCCCGGAATTTACTTAAACTCATGCCCATTGAGTCGGTGATGCCATCCAACCATCTCATCCTCTGTCATCCCCTTCTCCTCCTGCCTTCAATCTTTCCCAGCATCAGGGTCTTTTCAAATGAGTCAGCTCTTTGCATCAGGTGGTGGGATATCTTAGATTGCAAATATGTAAAAGGTCAATGTCAGTTTATGTAGAAAGTGGCTTAGAGTTGAAATTCTTTAATGAGTCAGCTCTTCACATCAGGTGACCAAAGTATTGGAACTTCAGCTTCAGCATCAGTCCTTCCAATAAATATTCAAGGTTGATTTCCTTTAGGATTGACTGGTTTGATCTCTTTGCAGTCCAAGGGACTCTCAAGAGTCTTCCCCAACATTAGAAAATATGTACAATGTTATGAACTTCATCCATAGTTCTTCAAGCACTCTGTCTACCAGTTTTAATCCCTTGAATTTGTTACCTCCACTTTATAATCATAAGGGATTTGATTTAGGTCATATATGAATGGCCTAGTCATTTTCTCTACTTTCTTCAATTTAAGCCTGAATTTTGCAATAACAAGCTCATAATTTGAGCCACAGTCAGCTCCAGGTTTTGTTCTTACTGCCTATTTAGAGCTTCTCCGTCTTTGGCTGCAAAGTCAGGACAGAGGGGCAAAAAATAGGAGTGTGCTCTTCCCTTTAAGGGGACTAGATAAATTCTTTGTATCACTTCGGCTTTTGGCCAGAACTTAGTCATGTGGCCATAGCTACCAGAAAGACAGAGCAACAGTCTTTTAAGATGGAGGGCACTGTCAATCGACTATGCTCACTTATAAAATTAAAAAAAAAAAAAGATGGAGGGGCAGAGTATCCAGCCAACAAATCAGGGTTCTTACTTAGGGATAAGAGGAAACTAGATATTGGGAGAAATCATAATCCATGGGCCTTGTTCATTCTTCTAAGTGCTGAGGCAGTAGGTTTGAGTTGAAACTGGGCCTTCTTTTATTTATTGATTTACTGATTTATTTAACTGCACTAGGTCTTAGTTGTAGCATGCAGAATCTTCCATTTTCTTAGGAACATACAGGTTCTTTAGTTACAGCATGTGGGATCTAGTTCCCTGAACAGGTATCGAACCCCAGCCCCCTCCATTAGGAGCATGGGGTCTTAGCTACTGGACTACCAGAGAGATCCCTGAAACCGAGCCTTCTGATTAAAAACCAAACCAACCCTATAGCTGCTCCATGTATACTCTTCATGATGGAGAATCTCACCTCTAAGCCACCAACCCCTTTTTTGGTTTCTATGACTACTCAAACCATTCTTTTAAAACTTTTGTGTACCATCTTATGGGTTTTCTTGATGGATTTGGCAGTAAAGAATCTGCCTGCAATGCAGGAGAATGGGGTTTGATTGCTAGGTTGGGGAGATCCCCTAGAGAAAGGAGTGGCTACCCTCTACTGTATTCTTGTCTGGAGAATTCCATAGACAGAAGAGCCTGGTGGGCTAAAAATCCTAGATGAGTGTTGTGTGAATACAATGAATCTCTTCAGCTGATATAAGATTCATCTTGTGTAGAACCAACCAACTGAACTCTATTTAGTCAAACTGAGATAGTTATCATTGAGCAATGTGCTCCTTGAAGATGATTTACTTGTGTGACATTTTTATCTTCATCCTTCATAAAAGCAAATGCAATAGCTGCTTCCTAATTATCAGGAACTCTTTGCTCATGTTTTTTCACTGACCCCAAATGAAAGGAGATCACATGGAGGGAGAGAAACCAGGTGGACTTTCAGTCCCAATTTCAGTGCAGGAATAAACCTCAGGCATATTAATAAGTAGTGAATGAAGAAGATCTTACCCTCTGCTCGAATGAAAATAGCAACAATTTTATATTTCAAAAAATTCCTTTGAAAAATCTTTCAAATTTAGAAAACCTCCATCAGTAAGAAAAATACTGTCATAGTAAACACAGATAAATTTCTGTAATTGCAAACAACTTTCTTCTAGTCCTGCACTAGTGCTTTTTGTCATTTGACTTGACAGGTTACCACATATACAAATTTGAAATAAAGCAAATGAAAAATAAATTATAGCAGTTTATCATTTCTTCTGTTAGTGTTTATGCTATGCATAAAAATTTTATAGAACTCAAATTGATAGTCAATCCCAATTCATGGTTTTAGATTGATAAAATATATTTTATGAAATGTTCAACACATAACATACTCTACAAATTGTCTCACATTTATCATGTACTCATGCAATATTCAAAAGAAATAAAAATAAGCACTATGAGTTCATGTTTACAGAACAGAATAACAATATACCAAAAGAATATACCAGTTCACATATTCATGTTTGTATGTCACATACTTTAAAAATATGTAACAAAAATCTGTGTTTAGAACAATATACAAAATTTGAAGTTAACAGTAGGAGAGATACAGTAGTTTTATTGAGTCTGTAAGAGCACTTTTGATGATTAGCTAGAAAGATTTGAAGGACTTAAAATGCCATTTTAATGAAAAAAAAAAAAAAACTTTTTATTTTGTATTGAGGTATAGCTGGTTAACAATGTTGTGATAATTTCAGATGGACAGCAAAGGGACTCAGCCATATATATACACGTATCCATTCTCCCCTAAACTCCCTTCTCGTCCAGGCTGCCACATAACACTGAGGAGAGTTCCATGTGTTATACAGTAGGTCCTTGTTGGTTGTCCACTTTAAATATAGCAGTGTGTACATGTCCATCCCAAACTCTCTGTCTCTTTCCCCCATCATTCCCCCATCCCTCCCCCATCCCCTGCAACGATAAATTTGTTCTCTATGAGTCTATTGCTGTTTTGTAAGTTCATGTGTATCATTTTTTAGATTCCGTATATAAAGGATGTCATGATATTTCTCCTTCTCTGTCTGACTTACTTCACTCAGTATGACCTTCCCTAGGTACATCCATGTTGCTGCAAATGGCAACATTTCATTCTATTTAATGATTGAGTAATATTCCATTGCATATATGTATCACATCTTCTTTATCCATTTCTCTATTGATGGGCATTTTGGTTGCTTCCATGTTTCGACTATTGTAAATAGTGGTGCCATGAGTATAAGGGTGCATGTTTCCTTTTGAACCATGTTTTTCTCTGGATATATGCCCAGGAGTGGGATTGCAGGGTCAGGTGGTAGCTCTTTTTTTAGTTTCTAAGTTTTCCCATACTGTTCTTTATAGTGGCTATAGCAATAAACATTCCCATCAACAGTGTAGGAGTGATCCCTTCTCTGTACCCTCTCCACCATTTATTGTTTGCGGATTTTTTTGATGATAACCATTTTGACTGGTGTGAGGTGATATCTCATTGTAGTTTTGGTTTGCATTTCTGTAATTGAGCTTCCTTGGTGGCTCAATGGTTAAAGGTCCACCTGTAATGCAGGAGTTGCAGGTTCGATCCCTGGGTTGGGAAGATCACCTGGAGAAGGAAACGGCCACCCACTTCAGTATTCTTGCCTGGAAAGTCCCATGAACAGAGGAGCTTGGCGGGCTATAGTCCATGGTATCACAAAAGAGTTGGACACAGCTTAGGGACTAAACAACAACAGTAATTAGTGATTCAACATTGTCTTTTTCATGACTGTTATTTACTAAAATGAAAGGAAGTAAAATGAGAAAATAACCAGAGAAAAGTATGGGGTACCAAGAATGGAGGAAATGAGGTCCACACTTCCAAGAGTCCTCTCCCTATAAAATCACAAAGGATGGGCTTAATTCCTTCAGCAAAAAGTTGTGACAACACGTGTGAAATGAGTTCTACAGAAACTTCATTAGAGACTCGATGCTTAAGATTTCTACTGGGTTGTTGTTCAACTGACATTCCCCATCTGGCATGTACCAAAATTCCAGACTCCCAGAAGGAAAGCAGGCGTACCACATAAATTGCATTGTTTATAAAAACAATGCAGGTATAGTGAGCCACTCTTATCTGTAGGGAGTGATGGGAACATTGCTGAAATCCAGGTTCCCAGATGCCAGCCAGGAGCCAATATTGAAAGCAGGCTTTCGTAAGGATAGCAGCCTTAGCTCTGCTTATGTTAACTCTTTTCTGCACAGTAGTTAAGAGCACAAGTTTTATAATCAGATGATCCTGGGCTCATATCTACATCCTACCATGAATATTGATGTTGACCTTGAAAAAGTAATCTGAACACTGCACATCTCAGTTTTATCAACTGTTAATAGCTTTAATTAGGCAATTAGTTATTTAGGCCATGAAAATCAAATGCAATAATGCATGTAGAATTCTCAGCATGTTTCCTACAAAGAGTAATAATTTGATAAATGTTGATGAATAATAATAGTACCCTGGGTCAGGAAGATCCCCTGGAGAAGGGCATGGCTACCCACTCCGGTATTCTTGCCTGGAGAATTCCATGGACAGAGGAGCCTGGTGGACTACGGTCCATGGGATCTCAAAGAGTCAGACACGACTGAGCGAGTAACACTACTATTACCATATGGCAGTTACCTTAGGACAGATTGTATGAAGAAGACTCAAACCAATAAAATGGTTTTGTTCATGTTCAAACCAATAAAGTGTTTTGTTCATGTGTGTGTTACCAACTCTAAGTCCAGCAGGAATTCTAAGAATAGGCAAATGGTGTAATTTATAAGAACCCACAAAAACTTCCTTGCTAGAATTAATATTCTTTTGCTGAGCGTTATGGCGCCACATCCATAGGGCTTCCCTGGTGGCTCAGAGGATAAAGCGTCTGCCTGGAATGCGGGAGACGCGGGTTCGATCCCTGGGTCGGGAAGATCCCCTGAAGAAGGAAATGGCAACCCACTCCAGTACTCTTGCCTGGAGAATCCCATGGAGAGAGGAGCCTAGTAGGCTACAGTCCATGGGGTCGCAAAGAGTCAGACACGACTGAGCGACTTCACTTTCACTTTCACTTTATGGAGCTGAATCCATAAAAGACAGAAGTAGCTTTTAGAAGACAAAGAAGTAGCTGAACAATGGGGGATAATATTTTGATCCTTACTTTGCTCTCTGATGAAGTCCTCCTTTACAACTTCACAGCTAGCATGAAAGTGGCCATTGTATGTGACACTAAAATTCTGAGATAGATTGGAAAGCTGGATCAGAAGATAAGTGGCTAGATGAGTCTGATTTAATATAGTCTGATATTTTTGTGTATGTTTTTGGAACAAAGATATTATTATTCTTGCATACTATTTCTTTTAACTGCTTGACAAATAGAATAAAGCATTCTGATAAGCAGTACCTTTGCTCTACCAACATATAGGCTCAGATATTACTCTCTCAGCAGGTAGATTTTCCTTTTTTGACATAACTAGTGATTAAGGACTATGATTACTTAAAAAACACATGCTGAGTAAAAACTTTTGGCATGATTGAATTAATAAATGAATGAATGAATGTACTCAGAATATAATTAGTCCTAAGATTCCTCAACAAGGGACACCCGTGAAGCTAGTTCATGTTTAACAAAAATCATATACAATCAGAATTTATTTTCTTGAAACTTTTTTCTTGTTATTGTAATAAACCAAGTTGCTTTTAAGGTTGGAGAGAGATGTTGGATGGTATTGTGTTTTTATATCTAATGTTAGAGGTCTCCTGAGGCTAATATTAAGCATTTAGAGATACCTTATAAAATAAGAATATTTTATTTCCATATCATAATTTTAATTTTCTGTCTATAATCATTACAAAGTAAAATAATTTATGACATAAGCATTTACTATTGAGGGATATGGAATGTTGATTATTTCTAAGTAAATCACTTATAAAGTATATCTTTTTGTGCTAGAAAAAATTATAATTGTGTGAGCATATTCATTAAAGGATATCATTTAACTAAGTTGTATAATATAAAGTTATTTATTAAAATTAGAACTCTCATTGCATCTTGATGGATGCCACTATAGAATTTATCAAAGCCTGCCCCCCCCAAAATGTGCTGACACTTCTAAATAATTTCTTTAGTGGCTACCTTTAATCAGTCACAGTAATGGGAAATAGTCTTCATATGGTTATCCCCCTCTATTATTTCCCATATGTTGCAAATGAGATTTTGATTCCTAGATTGTTTTCAAATTTAAATTTATACTATTAGGCTAACATATTTATAAAACATAGTAATCAATTAGCCCATTTGTTAGTTATCCAGGCATCACATATAAAACAGAATATGTAATATCAGTGAAACTGAGAAGAAATCATTGTTATTAGTCCAGGTATTGATAAGTATCTCTGATAATATAATATCTATCAAAACATCCATCACAGTTCTTAAAATAACTTGTTGATTATTTCTTCCTCTGGAACGTAATGCATTGACGATTATAGTTGTGTTTTGCTACTTTATCTTTGGTGTCTGTCAAGTGACTTTATACTAGGAGCTCAGGAAATGCTGCACTGAACTGATCTGAGTTGAACTGATTTGAATTGATCATTTTAAAAAAGGAATCCACAGCTAAATTCAGTTATTAATCAAGTTAATCAATTGATTCTGACTCTCCCCTTCTCATAAAGGCTATTTGAATTTAACTTTATGCTTTTACTTAAAGCATTCATTTCCTAACCACTATATATGTTATAATAAATAATTATATTTTATATATAATATATATAAAATTTCTTCAGATGAGTTTTTCCATAATAGGGACAGAATTCTATTCTTTTCACATTATCTTGTACAATTTTCATTGATTTTTTTCCCCCTCCAACCCTTTGATCTTACCATTGTTGTTTAGTTGCTAAGTTGTCCAACTCTTTTGCAAACCCATGGACTGTAGCCCACCAGGTTTCTCTGTCCATGAGATTTCCTAGGCAAGAATTCTGGAGTGGGTAGCCATTTTATTCTGCAGGAAATCTTTCCAACACAGGGATCGAATCCAATGCAGGAATCTGCACTGTAGGCAGATTCTTTACTGCTAAGCCAGCAAGGAAACCCATTGATCTTATAGAGCTATCTTATATATGGCCTTTTTTAGTTTTATTTTGTTTGGTATTAAACGCAAAATGTGGTATTCTGTTTTTGAGTTCTTTTTATAAAATTATGTGTTATTACCAATATCCCTTAGAAAGATTGTGGAGTAATATTTAATACTATTTGGCCATGAGTATTTATATTTATGCATAAGAATAAAAATACTAAGTATAGCTGTGTGATAGAGTGACTAAGATAAGGTTTGTGTGTGTGTTAGTTGCAACCTCATAGACTGTAGCCCACCAGGCCCCTCTGTCCGTGGGATTCTCCAGGCATGAACACCAGAGTGGGTTGCCATTTTCCTCTCAAAAAGGAAATATAGAAAGAAAGAAAGTGAAGTTGCTAAGTCATGTCTGACTCTTTGAAACCCCATGGACTGTAACCTACCGTGCTCCTCCATCCATGGAATTTTCGACTAAGGCTCTACTGATAATTGAATCTCAGTGTGTTTTAAATACTATCCATGTAGAAGTTCTCAAATGTAATGCAAATTTTTAAAGTTTAATATTAACTAAAAATCATTTAGTTTTTTCTAGCCTATATATTGGGCTGAGAATTCTGACCTAATGTAATGTTTTTGCTCAAAACAGAACCATTAGTTTCAGATGAAATATAATTTTAAGCTAAAAAGAAATGTCAAAGCAAATAGTTTACATTTGGACAGGCCTTATAAAGAGGTATGGACTTTCACTGAATCTAAGATTGTTAAGTTGCATCACTATTTTATAAAGCACCACTAAAGAAAGAAATTCTGCATATTAAAATAAGACCCAACTCTTCTAATATTTAGAATTTTTATTTCCAAAATAGTTTTTTAGACAGAAACATAAATTATTTTAATCATTTTGATCACTCCTAAATATTTTATATGCACACACATACACATACATCAGAAAATGTACATAAAACACATTGCATAAGGCACTCCTAAAACATCATCCTATTCAGTATCTAGCTGTTCAAAACTGATTTTTGAGTCAGAGTGTTCAATGTGCCTGTTTCCCACACTAAGATTGTTCCTTTTTCGTGAGGTGCCTGTCTTAATAGAGAGAGCCTCCATTTTCTCTGGCTGTTCCATCTAAACTGCTGCACCTATTCTAAAAGTTTTTTTTTTTTAATATTTTATTTTATTTTTTAACTTTACAATATTGTATTGGTTTTGCCATATATCAACATGAATCCGCCACAGGTATTCACGTGTTCCCCATCCTGAACCCTTCTCCCTCCTCCCTCCCCATGCCATCCCTCTGGGTCGTCCCAGTGCACCAGCCCCAAGCATCCAGTATCGTGCATGGAACCTGGACTGGACGTTACCAGAAAGTATCAACAGAAGCTTTTTCAGACAACAATCAGGATTCATATTACTTTTTCAAATGGTTTGGTTGAAATGTGGGGAATCGTCATTGTCTAACCAAGCCACAGAAATATAACCTAATAATTCCAGTTGAGCTATTTCAAATCCCAGATTCATTTTGATATATGGCAAAACCAATACATTATTGTTAAGTTAAAAAATAAAATTAAATTAAAAAAAAAATAAAGTGCTAAAATCTATATGCCAACAAATTTGGAAAACTCAGCAGTGGCCATAGGACTGGAAAAAGTCAGTTTTCATTCCAATCCCAAAGAAAGGCAATGCCAAAGAATGCTCAAACTACAGCACAGTTGCACTCATCTCACACGCTAGCAAAGTAATGTTCAAAATTCTCCAAGCCAGACTTCAATAGTACATGAACCGTGAACTTCCAGATATTCAAGCTGGATTTAGAAAAGACAGAGGAACCAGAGATCAGATTGCCAACATTTGTTGGATCATCAAAACAGAAAGAGAATTCCAGAAAAACATCTACTTCTGCTTTATTGACTATGCCAAAGCCTTTGACTGTACAGGTCACAACAAACTGTGGAAAATTCAAGAGATGAGGATACCAGACCACATTACCTGCCTCCTAAGAAATCTATGCAGGTTAAGAAGCAACAGTTAGAACTGGACATGGAACAACAGACTGGTTCCAAATTGGGAAAGGAGTATGTCAAGGCTATATGTTGTCATCCTGCAGAGTATATCATGCAAAATGCCAGACTGGATGAAGCACAAGCTGGAAACAAGATTGCTGGGAGATATATCAATAACCTCAAATATGCAGATGACACCACCCTTACGGCAGACAGCAAAGAGGAACTAAAGAGCCTCTCAGTGAAAGTGAAAGAAGTGAGTGAAAAAGTTGGCTTAAAGCTCAACATTCAGAAAACTAAGATCATGGCATCTGGTCCCATCACTTCATGGCAAATAGATGGGGAAACAATGGAAACAGTGTCAGACTTTATGTTTTTGGGCTCCAAAATCACCACAGATGGTGAGTGCAGCCATGAAATGAAAAGATACTTACTCCTTGGAAGAAAAGCTATGACCAACCTAGATAGTATATTAAAAAAGCAGAGACATTACTTTGTCAACAAAGGTCTGTCTAGTCAAAGTTATGATTTTTCCAGTAGTCATGTATGGATGTGAGATTTGGACCATAAAGAAAGCTGAGTGCTGAAGAATTGATGCTTTTGAACTGTGCTGTTGGAGAAGACTCTTAAGAGTCCTGGGAATGCAAGGAGATCAAACCAGTCAATCATAAAGGAAATCAGTCCTGAATATTCATTGGAAGGACTGATGTTGAAGCTGAAACTCCAATACTTTGGCCACCTGATGAGAAGAATTGACTCATTTGAAAAGACCCTGATGCTGGGAAAGATTGAAGGTGAGAGAAGGGGATGACAGAGGATGAGATGGTTGGATGGCATCACCGACTCGATGGCCATGAGTTTGAGTAAGCTCCAGGAGTTGGTGATGGACAGGGAAGCCTGGGATGCTGCAGTCCATGGGGTCACAAAGAGTCTGACATGACTGAGTGGCCAAATTGAAATGAATTCAAACATACCTAAGGCATGGAAGCAACATTACTACCCTTGGTGGCCCCTGATGAACAGGGATTGTTAAGAGACTGTCAGTATAAGAATCCTCATTTCTAATATAATGAGATTTGTAAAGAGTTGGGGTCTTAAAATAAAAAATATGGTATTAAAAAGTCACAGTGGGGTATAATAAAAACAAGTCAGCTTCAATTAAAGGCATATATCTGTGTGCCTAAACACACATTATTCCAGAAAGTAAAATTCTAAGAGATAGATTATTTATATAACCCTTAAATTTTTAATAAATAAATTTATCTCCATTTATTAAGATATTTAGGGCTTCCTCAGTGGCTCAGCATTAAAGAATCTGCCTGCCAATATAGGAGACACGGGTTTGACCCCTGGGTCAGGAAAATCTCCTGGAGAAGGAAATGGCACTTCCCTCCAACGTTCTTGCTTGGGAAATCCCATGGACAGTGGAGCCTGGTGTGCTACAGTCTATGGGGAATGCAAAAGAGTCAGATATGACTTAGAGATTAACAACAACAACAAGTCTAGCTATGTCTCATTAAAAAGCCTTTCTGTCAGAAGTTGAATTATTATGGTCCTACCAAACTTGATATTAAACAATTCTAATTTATTATTTTATGTGCTTGTAGATATATGGGTAAAGACAACCAGTCAAATGGATTGGAAAGTATTGAAAAGTTTTCATGTTGTTTCGTATGAACTAATACTTTTCTTTGATTGTTAAAATGTGTTTTCTCAACTTTCAAAATTAACAAATGTTATAAATAAATAAATAACCCAGCAACTGAATATTTCTTAACTTCTTCTCTACCTCAGGTCCTATAAGTAGTGTTTTGGTGAATAAATATGGTAGCCGGCCAGTGGTGATGGTAGGAGGTTTGTTATGCTGTTTGGGTATGGTCTCGGCCTCTTACAGTACCAACGTAGTAGAGCTTTACTTCACAATGGGATTAATTTGCGGTAAGTGAAGATTTGCTTTCAGCTTATTTTTTCTTAACACTTCTACTGTTTGCAAAGTTCTGTCAGAAGCATGAGCAATAGAACATTCTTATTTTCTTTGATTTTTTTTTTTTTAATATCAGATGCTATATACTTTAAAGTATTGTCATCTGGTATGTTAAACTCCCGGCTATAGGCTGACCAATCAAACTAATTTCAAGAAATGGAAAAAGCAAGTTATCAGACATGTTATGGCTATAATATAAATGTCAAAAAGAAAACTTCTTTGGTTTGTTTTTACTGTTTCAACATTTAATCTTCAGGCTATGAAGGTGATATTGTGGACACAGACTCTCTGGCATATAAATAGCTTCATTAAAAAAAAAATGCTTTAATTATTTATTACTATTAGTGTCTGACTGATCACTCATAATAGGTTAAAAATTATGTCAAAAAAGATGTTTCCTGGATTCTTTGATTTAGCTTTAACATAGAATTGTTGCCTGTATTCTAATTAGTGATAGAGCTCTGCATGAGCCTCCCTACCTTTTCTTACTAAAGGATTCTATTTTAAAATTTGAAAGACACATTTGTCACTAAACACAAATATTTTAAAGTGAGTTCCTGTCATTTGGTTAGAGTTGTTTCTTAAGCATGTCTGTAGACTCTAGCTACCTGATTACACACATTTGGAAAATATGATCTTTATTAGCTTCAATAGCAAATTGCATTACAAATTTACATTCAAAGTTTTAGAAAAATTAGACTTCAATATATAAAGAAATTTAATTATTTCCTTTTGATTACAGATAAAAAGGTAAATGTATTTTTTATGACTTTAAGTCAGTCTGACCTTGGATTAATGCATCATCTGATTGAAAAATTAGATATATTAAAGCCTACAGTAATAGTGATGTTAAAATCTACTCTTTACAACCTATGGACAACTCTTCTTTTTTGACTTTGTAAAACATCTTTGACATTCTAAATGAGAATCTTCTTATATCTAAGAATTGTCATGGTGGAGAGAATACCGTTTCTTTGTGAAGAAATACTAGGTACAGCTGACCTTGAACAACATGGATTTGAACTGCAGGGGTCTACTCTACTACTCAGGCCGTGATTGGCTGAGTCCTAAGGCGAGCTGGCTATAAATGATACATAGATTTTCAGCTGTGTAGAGGGTGAGCCTTAAACCCCACATTGTTCAAGGGTCAGCCATATTTCATTTGGCCATAGAATTCAGGCTGGGCCCACAAAGTCATGTATTAGGAAAAAGATGGTTTGGATGTTACTGTATCATAAATATCAATTGTATTTTATGTTATTCTAACTTCAGTTCAATTTATTTGAGTCTCAAAGGCTCTGGTGCTTCTAGTCAACCATTAAATGTAACCATAAGAGATTTATCTTAAGTCATTATCAGCCAGTACTTCTTGGTATTTGAAATCATTCAGGTCTAGCTTTTAAACCTAACTCAGCACATATTAGCTGTGTGATCATGGATAAATACCCCTCCTTATGCCTCCATCTCTTTGTCTTTAAAATGGAAAAATGATAGCTCTTTCCTTTGGGAGGAAAAGGAAATATGTAGGAGGAACCATATATTCATTTGTAAAAATAAACTATATATTCATGAACCATATATTCAATGAACTATATATTCATTCATTTGTTTGAAAATGAATATATGATACTTTACAGAATATCCAGCATTTTGTCACTTTTTAAATAAATACTAGCATATAATAATCATCATCACAACAACATTATACATCATCTTGGAGCTGTAGACCTCACTTGATTTTAGCAAAACCCTTTTATGTTCTTGTTGAAAAAACTGGAATTTAAGAACTCTAAGTGTTTTGCCCAGTAGTACACATAAGTAAGTAGTTGAGGGAGACTTAGATATTTTCATTTCAAGTGCCATGCTCCTTTTACCATGCCAGGTAGGAAATAGATGACCACAGACTCCTAAGGAAAACTTGCATTAACATGTGAAAGCAAAATTCCAGGTGACAGAATAGGGGCACAGGGAGGAAGATGGCATAGGTAAAGAAATGTGAACCTCAAAGCACAATTCCTGGGAATTTGAGTCCTTCCTCTTACCAGCTGCTGACAATAGTTTCATTACTTAGACGTTGGATCTACAATCATTCTGCATATCTCACAAGTATGGCTAAGGTAGAATCAGAGAGCATACTGCCCTGTCATTCATCAAAGCTGATTACTGGTTCCTTCATATCAGTTTTTTGGAACACTATTCAGTTCAGTTCAAATCAGTTGCTCAGCTGTGTCTGACTCTTTGCGACCCCATGAACCGCAGCATGCCAGGCCTCCCTATCCATCATCAACTCCCAGAGTCTACTGAAACTCATGTCCATTGAGGCAGTAATGCCATCCAATCATCTCATCCTCTGTCGTCCCCTTCTCTTCGTGCCCTCAATCTTTTCCAGCATCAGGGTCTTTTCAAATGAGTCAGCTGTTCTCATCAGGTGGCCAAAGTATTGGAACTTCAACTTCAACATCAGTCCTTCCAATGAACACCTAGGACTGGTCTCCTTTAGGATGGACTGGTTGGATCTCCTTGCAGTCCAAGGGACTCTCAAGAGTCTTCTCCAACACCACAGTTCAAAAGCATCAATTCTTTGGCACTCAGCTTTCTTCACAGTCCAACTCTCACATCCATACACGACTACTGAAAAAACCATAGCCTGGACTAGATGGACTTTTGTTGGCAAAGTAATGTCTCTGCTTTTCAATATGCTATCTAGGTTGCTATTAACTTTCCTTCCAAGGAGTAAGTGTCTTTTAATTTCACGGCTGCAATCACCATCTGCAGTGATTTTGGAGCCTAAAAAAATAAAGTCTGACACTGTTTCCACTGTTTCCCCATCTATTTCCCATGAAGTGATGGGACCACATGCCGTGATCTTCGTTTTCTGAATGTGTAGTTTTAAGCCAACTTTTTCACTCCTCTTTCACTTTCATCAAGAGGCTTTTTAGTTCCTCTTCACTTTCTGCTATAAAGGTGGTGTCATCTGCAGATTTGAGGTTATTGATATATCTCCCGGAAATCTTGATTCCAGATTGCGCTTCTTCCAGCCCAGCATTTCTCATCATGTACTCTGCATGTAAATTAAATATACAGCCTTGACATACTCCTTTTCCTATTTGGAACCAGTCTGTTGTTCCATGTCCAGTTCTAACTCTTGCTTCCTGACCTGTATATAGGTTTCTCAAGAGCAGGTCAGGTGGTCTGGTATTCCCATCTCTTTCAGAATTTTCCACAGTTTGTTGTGGTCCACATAGTCAAAGGCTTTGTCATAGTCAATAAAGCAGAAAGTGATGTTTTTCTGGAACTCTCTTGCTTTTTCGATGATCCAGCGGATGTTGGCAGTTTGATCTCTGGTTCCTCTATCTTTTCTAAAACCAGCTTGAACATCTGGAATTTCATGGTTCACGTATTGCTGAAGCCTAGCTTGGAGAATTTTGAGCAATTCTTTACTAGCGTGTGAGATGAGTGCAATTGTGCAGTAGTTTGAGCATTCTTTGGCATTGCCTTTCTTTGGGATGGAATGAAAACTGACCTTTTCCAGTCCTGTGGCCACTGCTGAGTTTTCCAAATTTGCTGACATATTGAGTGTAGCACTTTCACAGCATCAGCTTTCAGGTTTTCAAATAGCTCAACTGGAATTCTATCACCTCCATTAGCTTTGTTCGTAGAGATGCTTCCTAAGGCCCACTTGAATTCACACTCCAGGATGTCTGGCTCTAGGTGAGTGATCACACCATCGTGATTATCTGGGTCATGAAGATCTTTTTTGTACAGTTCTTGTGTGTATTCTTGCCACCTCTTCTTAATATCTTTTGCTTCTGTTAGTTCCGTACCATTTCTGTCCATTATTGAGCCCATCTTTGCATGAAATGTTCCCTTGGTATCTCTAACTTTCTTGAAGAGTTCTCTAGTCTTTCCCATTCTGTTGTTTTCCTCTATTTCTTTGCATTGATCGCTTGAAGAAGGCTTTCTTATTTTTCCTTGCTATTCTTTGGAACTCTGTATTCAGATGCTTATATCTTTCCTTTTCTCCTTTGCTTTTGGCTTCTCTTCTTTTCACAGGTATTTGTAAGGCCTCCTCAGACAGCCATTTTGCTTTTTTGCATTTCTTTTCCATGGGGATGGTCTCGATCCCTGTCTCCTGTACAGTGTCAAGAACCTCCATCCATAGTTCATCAGGCACTCTGTCTATCAGATCTAGTCCCTTGAATCTATTTCTCACTTCCACTGTATAATCATAAGGGATTTGATTTAAGTCATACCTGAATCGTCTAGTGGTTTTTCCTACTTTCTTCAATTTAAATCTGAATTTGCCAATAAGGAGTTCATGATCTGAGCCACTCGTCTTGTTTTTACTGACTGTATAGAGCTTCTTCATCTTTGGCTTCAAAGAATATAATCAATCTGAATACTATTACAAATATTAAATACAAATATTTGTATTAGAGATTTGCATTAAGTATTTGCCAGATATACTTAATCAGAACCCAGTGTCCTGGAATCTAAATACTTAACCAATTTGTAATCCTGTCTCAAATTTGCATAAATTGGTAAATGCCAAAGAATTCCTACTTCTATAGATCCTAAATAACACAGAATCATGTCTAGGCTAAAGGGTAAAGAGAGGTAGTTTGTGTAAATCACTTGTATTTACTTTTTTAACAAACATTCATTTTTGTTGCCAAATAGTATCTTGATGAGCTAACTCAACACTGTCAGGGTGTCCCTAGACAGCAGAAACTTTTGACCCATATAAACAGTCAGCTAAAATTATTTTTTAGTTAATATACATTCACCTCTGTAGTTATGAAATGTGTAACGTGAGGGATGAAGAACATGAAATTAATGGCATGAATTTATTACTCTTTTTTATTATTTGCATAGCTTTGAAAGATATACCTACAGGAGATCTAAGATTATTTATAAATGACAACCTTTTTAATCTGTTTAGTCTATTCTGTACTGAAAAGAAAGTATTCATGTTTTAAATACACTCTTGCCCTTAAGGAAAATATCTATTCTCTGCATGTGTATATAAAGAGAGAGGTTAGAGAAATTAATTTATTTATGGAATTAAGTGGTTATGACTAAGAACTAATGAACTGTGTTCCAATTTCCACCTATTCTGATTGTTGCAACATTAGAAGAAGTTCTTGGTTTTATTTTTGTGTTTTAAAAGGAAAGGGCTATGAAACAGTCTTGCATCTCAGATGTCTAGTTATGAGAACCTTTTTGTTTATGTGGTATCTTATTGACAATATGTAATTTTTAAAATTTTTAAATTTTTTATTTACTGTGTGCTGTGGCCTTTTCATTCTGCCATCTCCACTTGAATGTACATTTTGACAAGTGATTTCTTATGTGAGTGGCATAATGTGTTTTTTTCTTCCTTTTGTTTTGTTCTTTGTAGGTTTAGGTCTGGCCTTCAACCTGCAGCCTGCCTTAACAATCATTGGCAAATACTTCTATAAGAAACGACCTGTAGCGAATGGCCTTGCAATGGCAGGAAGTCCTGTTTTCTTAAGTACTTTGGCTCCTTTCAATCAGTACCTCTTTAATACTTATGGTTGGAAGGGAAGCTTCATGATTTTGGGAGGTTTACTATTGAACTGCTGTGTGGCTGGGTCCCTTATGAGACCTGTTGAACCCAAAGCAAGTACTGAGTCTAAAAATAAGGTTGGTGTAAGAGAAACTGATTGCAGTATGAAGAAAAGACAAAAAAAGTTATCAGTATGGGAAGAAATTAATAAATATTTAGATTTCTCCCTTTTTAAGCATAGAGGATTTCTGATATACTTATCTGGAAATGTCATTATGTTTCTGGGGTTCTTCGCCCCTGTTATATTCTTGGCTCCATATGCTAAAGACAAAGGAATTGATGAGTATTCTGCAGCTTTCTTGCTCTCTGTTATGGCTTTTGTTGATATGTTTGCCAGACCTACTGTAGGACTTATTGCCAATTCCAAATTAATCCGACCCCGAATCCAGTACTTCTTCAGTTTCGCAGTGATGTTCACTGGAATCTGTCATCTCTTATGTGCGTTGGCTGAGGACTACACAAGCCTGGTGGTGTATGCTGTATTTTTTGGTCTTGGATTTGGGAGTGTTAGCAGTGTCCTCTTTGAAACGCTCATGGACCTTGTTGGTGCTCAAAGATTTTCCAGTGCTGTGGGACTCGTCACAGTTGTGGAGTGCTGTCCTGTCCTCCTTGGTCCTCCTCTTGCTGGTAAGAATATTTATCATCAAAGAAAGCAAATAGCATAAAATTAATATCCATTAGCTGAGACTTTCTTTGTAGTGTAAATGTGGTTTGTAATAATAGACAACTAATACCCTAAAAGACTGTAGATGTGTTAATTTTAGCCTTATTATATATTTTAAATTTCCTAATTAGTCTATTTTAGACAAAAATTTCATTTATAGCCTGGTATTATGAACTTGAGAATTTAAATTAGACTGATAATTAGCATGACTTGCAGATTTTTACCTATATCAACTTGTATTGTTAAAAATATAAAAATAAAATATCACTTTATCATTGGTAAACAAATTTCTCTTGTTTTTTAAAAATAAGTCAAAACTTTAAAGTAATGCTCTCAAAAGGTTAATATCTGTTTTCCTATTGGAGTATAATGGTTATATTAATATAGAACTTGTTACATGCTTAAGGAAGGAATACATTTATAATATCAATGATCGGAATATATCAATAGGAATGCAAGAATGAAGAGAAGTTCAGTCAAAGTCATTTTCTTGATCAGATACTTATATCCCATATTTGTAACCTTTATCTTTAGATTTAAAGATCTAAAATACTGTCAGAGATGACTATAAAAGTGTCTGTGCTAAATTATCAAGTAAAGAGACTGAGTAACAACACATGTGTACATTAATGTTTGAAGTGAAGACTTCGTTTAGTCTTAGACTTACATGTAATAAATTTTAAATACTTTTTGTTGGCCTATCTTTTCTAGTAATAACTGTATAGCATTGTTTTAATTAATGCTAAATGTAGGTATTTACTTAGACCTCTTGGCCTGCCCCTAATTGTCACAATAACTGCCAGGCCAAGCATGAATTTTTTGATGTATATAAAGTCAGTGTTTAAACTCTTCCTACATGTAGTACGGAATGAAGCAGGGCAAAGGCTAATAGAGTTTTGCCAAGAGAATGCACTGGTCATAGCAAACACCCTCTTCCAACAACACAAGAGAAGACTCTACACATGGACGTCACCAGATGGTCAACACCGAAATCAGATTGATTATATTCTTGCAGCCAAAGATGGAGAAGCTCTATACAGTCAGCAAAAAACAAGACCGGGAGCTGACTGTGTCTCAGATCATGAACTCCTGATTTACAAATTCAGATTTAAAATGAAGAAAGTGGGGGAAACCACTAGACCATTCAGGTATGACCTAAGTCAAATCCCTTATGATTACAGTGGAAGTGAGAAATAGATTTAAGGGCCTAGATCTGATAGACAGAGTGCCTGATGAACTATGGACGGAGGTTCGTGATATTATACAGAAGACAGGGATCAAGACCATCCCCATGGAAAAGAAATGCAAAAAAGCAAAATGGGCTGTCTGAGGAGGCCTTACAAATAGCTGTGAAAAGAAGAGAAGCGAAAAGCAAAGGAGAAAAGGAAAGATATAAGCATTGAATGCAGAGTTCCAAAGAATAGCAAGGAGAGAAAAGAAAGCCTTCTTCAGCAATAAATGCAAAGAAATAGAGGAAAACAACAGAATGGGAAAGACAAGCAATCCCTTCAAGAAAATTAGAGATGCCAAGGGAATATTTCATGCAAAGATGGGCTTGATAAAGGACAGAAATGGTATGGACCTAATAGAAGGAGAAGATATTAAGAAGAGGTGGAAAGAATACACAGAAGAACTGTACAAAAAAGATCTTCATGACCCAGATAATCACAATGGTGTGATCACTCACCTAGAGCCAGACATCCTGGAATGTGAAGTCAAGTGGGCCTTAGGAAGCATCACTATGAACAAAGCTAGTGGAGGTAATGGAATCCCAGTTGACCTATTTCAAATCCTGAAAGATGATGCTGTGAAAGTGCTGCACTCAATATGCCAGCAAATTTGGAAAACTCAGCAGTGGCCACAGGACTGGAAAAGGTCAGTTTTCATTCCATCCCAAAGAAAGGCAATGCCAAAGAATGCTCAAACTACCACACAATTGCACTCATCTCACATGCTAGTAAAGAAATGCTCAAAATTCTCCAAGCCAGGCTTCAGCAATATGTGAACCATGAACTTCCAGATGTTCAAGCTGGTTTTAGAAAAGATAGAGGAACAAGAGATCAAATTGCCAACATCCGCTGGCTCATTGAAAAAGCAAGAGAGTTCCAGAAAAATATCTATTTCTGTTTTATTGACTATGCCAAAGCCTTTGACTGTGTGGATCACAATAAACTGTGGAAAATTCTGAAAGACATGGGAATACCAGACCACCTGACCTGCCTCTTGAGAACCTATATGCAGGTCAAGAAACAACAGTTAGAACTGGACATGGAACAACAGACTGGTTCCAAATAGGAAAAGGAGTACATCAATGCTATATATTGTCACCCTGTTTATTTAACTTATATGCAGAGTACATCATGAGAAAGGCTGGGCTGGAAGAAGCACAAGCTGGAATCAAGATTGCCGGGAGAAATATCAATAACCTCACATATGCAGATGACCCCGCCCTTATGGCAGAAAGTGAAGAGGAACTGAATACCGTCTTGATGAAAGAGGAGAGTGAAAAAGCAGGCTTAAAACTCAACTTTCAAAAAATGAAAATCATGGCATCCAGTTCCATCACTTCATGGCAAATAGATGGTGAAACAATGGAAACAGTGACAGACTTTTGGAGCCAGGCGGCGGGGGTGGGGGTCTCCAAAAGCACTGCAGTTGGTGAGTACAGGCTTGAAATTAAAAGATGCT
Organism: Bos indicus; assembly: GCF_029378745.1. Taxonomy (NCBI): domain Eukaryota; kingdom Metazoa; phylum Chordata; class Mammalia; order Artiodactyla; family Bovidae; genus Bos; species Bos indicus. The sequence goes on along the minus strand of NC_091764.1, from coordinate 53,791,435 downwards.
TGGTCTTTGGAAGAAAAGCTATGACCATCCTAGACAGTATATTAAATAGCAGAGACATTACTTTGTCAACAAAGGTCTGTATGGTCAAAGCTAAGATTTTTCCAGTAGTCATAGATGTGTGTGAGAGTTGGACCATAAAGAAAGCTGAGCACTGAAGAATTGATGCTTTTGAACTGTGGTATTGGAGAAAACTCTTGAGAGTCCCTTGGACTGCAAGGAGATCCAACCAATCCATCATAAAGTAAATCAGTCCTGAATATTCACTGGAAGGACTGATGCTGAAGCTAAAGCCCCAATACTCTGGTCACCTGATGAGAAGAACTGACTCATTGGAAAAGACACTGATGCTGGGAAAGATTGAAAGGCAGGAGGAGAAGGGGATGACAGAGGATGAGATGGTTGGATGGCATCACTGACTGGATGGACATGAGTTTGAGCAAGCTCTGGGAGTTGGTGATGGACAGGGAAGGGTGGCGTGCTGTGGTTCATGGAGTCGCAAAGAGTTGGACACTACTGAGTGACTGAACTGAACTGAACTAAATTCTAGTTAGAATGTTGGAAACTCTGACTAAACGAATAGGTCTGTTTCAGAATCACCTGAATATGCATATGAAAAATAATTTGGGTTTGTGCCTACAAAATTTTGCCAATAATAACTATTATTAAGAATTAGATGCTTGCATAAGCATGAGGCAAAATTAATATAAACAATATAAGCTGTAGCTTGTTTAAAAGTCAATAAACCTTCCAATTATTTGGTACCAGGCTAGTTTTTCAATATTCTCAATAATCAAATGGAGCAAAAACTTTGTCCCTGACTCATTTGGCCTTAATAATTTAGATTTAGATAAAGTGAAAAACTGTGGTTAGTCCAAAAAGTGACATGACACTTAACCAAGAGTTTTGGTGAAGCCATTTTATGGACTAGTTAATATAAGATGCAGACAGACTTTGGTAAGATCCTAGTTTCCTCCGCATTTGCTATGTAATCATGGTCAAAATATGTCAGAATGAATTTTTTAAGGATTAAATGCAAAATTACAAATAAAATGTTTAGCCTAGTGCTAGGCATAGAGAAGTCATTTAGTAAATATTATGACCCATTAGGAAATGGAAAAGGAAAGCCTTTTGACTTTCCCTAAAGAATATAATGTATACTCTTTATAGAAAAGATAGGAAATATGGAAAGGATGAAGCAATCTCAATATCAGTTCAGTTCAGTTCAGTCACTCAGTCATGTCAGACTCTTTGCGACCCCATGAATCGCAGCACGTCAGGCCTCCCTGTCCACCACCAGCTCCTGGAGTTCACTGAGACTCACGTCCATCGAGTCGGTGATGCCATCCAGCCATCTCATCCTCTGTCATCCCCTTCTCCTCCTGCCCCCAATCCCTCCCAGCATCACAGTCTTTTCCAATGAGTCAACTCTTCGCATGAGGTGGCCAAAGTACTGGACTTTCAGCTTTAGCATCATTCCTTCCAAAGCAATCCCAGGGCTGATCTCCTTCAGAATGGACTGGTTGGATCTCCTTGCAGTCCAAGGGACTCTCAAGAGTCTTCTCCAACACCACAGTTCAAAATCATCGATTCTTTGACGCTCAGCTTTCTTCACAGTCCAACTCTCACATCCATACATGATCACTGGAAAAACCATAGCCTTGACTAGATGGACCTTTGTTGGCAAAGTAATGTCTCTGCTTTTGAATATGCTATCTAAGTTGGTCATAACTTACCTTCCAAGGAGGAAGCTTCTTTTAATTTCATGGCTGCAGTCACCATCTGCAGTGATTTTGGAGCCCAAAAAAATAAAGTCTGACACTGTTTCCCCTGTTTCCCCATCTATTTGCCATGAGGTGATGGGACCAGATGCCATGATCTTCGTTTTCTGAATGTTGAGTTTTAAGCCAACCTTTTCACTCTCCACTTTCACCTTCATCAAAAGGCTTTTTAGTTCCTCTTCACTTTCTGCCATAAGGGTGGTGTCATCTGCATATCTGAGATTATTGATATTTCTCCCAGCAATCTTGATTCCAGCTTGTGCTTCTTCCAGCCCAGCGTTTCTCATGATGTACTCTGCATAGAAATTAAATAAACAGGGTGACAATATACAGCCTTGACGTACTCCTTTTCCCATTTGGAACCAGTCTGTTGTTATATATGCTATAAATATATCCATATATATGTTTACATATGTAAATATGTATATATATTTCTACATATGTAGGTTTAAAATGTATCTCATATATATGTATCTATGAAAATATAGACATATACATATATACCTTGTTTGTCTTGGTAGCACACTTTTATTGAAGGCAGCAACTTTCAATGTATTTCATATACTGGTAGTATAATGTAGTATGTGCCTCTAACATGCCTTTACTATGTATATGTGGAAGTCTTAATCTAGAATGTTTTTTTCTTTATTCAACTCTCATTTAGTATTAAATAAGAAATAGGTACGCAGTGTGGAATGATTTTATTTGAAACTGTTACCATTTTATGGCTGATTTATAATGCTGTCTTAAAAACCACTCTTTGTCTCTTAGGTAAATTGGTGGACGAAACTGGACAATATAAATACATGTATTTGGCCTGTGGAGCTATTGTGGTCCTAGCCAGCGTGTGGCTGCTCATTGGTAATGCTGCCAACTACAGATTGCTTGCAAGGGAAAAGAAGAAGAGTATACATACCAAGGAATCTCAAGAAACTGAACCCTTGAAGACATCTCAAAGTCCCAGTGTTAATATCAAAAGCGGCAAAAATGAAGAGTGGAAAGGAGCAGAGGTTAATTCCTCAGAAAGAGAAACGAATATTTAACAAGAATCATATCTCAGATTTCAGTGTTCATAACTTTCTTAGGAGTATTTTTTTTCAACATATTGGAAGATTTTTAGTTGAAATGAAGAGTCATAGTTAAGGATGGAGATTAGATTTTCCTTAATGGCAAATTTTAAATGTTTGTCTTTAAAAACTTATTTGGGTAGTTAAATTGTGAGATTAAACATATAAAGAATTCATGCACTGGGTTTATGTCCATACATGAATCTGGTTGTGGTGGTTAAATGATTTTAAAGTCTTTCAGTGACTTCTAGTCTTGGTTACAGAGATCTGAGTTCCAAAATGCTGGTTTAAGTAGTTAGAAAAAGTATGTTTAATCCTATAAGAATGCACTCTCCACATTTCATTTTTTATTCAATATTAAAGTGTGAAATGGAATTGAAGGAAATTAATTTTTTTTCCTAAACATCCTCACACACACCAACTTTCATACACTTAAGAATAAATAGACAAGGTATCTGGAGAAAAAAGACAAGTTTAAAAAGAATATTATCACTGTATATATATTTTTAAATCCATGGAGAAAAAAATGCGTTATATCTGCTTAGTACCTTATAATGTGGATGTTAGAGATAAGAACATGGGTGAAAATGAGGGTGCTCTTAATTTGAAAATGTAATTCACTGCTGTAAAACAAAAGCAATTGCATATATGAAATAAATTTGAAAAAAAGTAAAAACTCTATTTTTTAAATAATTATTTCTGAGCCCTGTCCAATTTGATCCATGCATGCACATGATTTCTTTGAGGGGGGCCATCAGTACCTGGTGCTAGTGAATAGAACCCTCAAACAATCAGAATTTACTAGTAAGTATATCAAATTAAAAACGTAAATGACTCCTAGCAATGAGCTATCAAATCTTTTGATTTGAAAATCCATAAAGTAATAAATAGAAACTTCTTTTAACCAAACTTAGTTCAGAATAGCTGTCTTACTAAGACACCAAAGTGGAATCAACTGAAATCTTGGTTGACAGACTGACAAACAGGCAGAAATTTCACTTTTCCCAACACATAGTGGTCTTAAGAGGGTTACTATTTAGATTATTCCCTCTGAATAAAGCTAAGAGTGGAAGGTACTTACAGTGAGTCCTCCAAGCTCTCTCATTTCCCTCCATTCACCAACATGCAAAAGCAAAAAACAGAAATCCAAACAGGCCTTTCACTCAGCCACCGAAAATGTCTCCTGTTATAGGAAAGGAAGCACTAGAAATCCCACCCTCTACTAACCAGACTTCCTGCTGCCTGTAAACATAACTAAACTAGGACACTTAAAAAAGGCTTCTAGACCTGGAGGTTGTGTATGACTTTATATACACTTTTGAAGTGGAGATTTAGTTTATAACTTGATAGAAGATTGCAATATGGGAACCCAGGTTAATTTAGCAGTTTCTCATTTTCATAACCATGTGAAAAATCTGGGACTGAACTGCTCTTGAATATAGAGGCATATGATAGATTTGTGAGTTCAGAACTAATAAATACCATTTTGAGTGATAAAGTACTTTTAAACAAGAAACAATGTATGCATTAGGTATAAAGGTATAAACGTTCACCTTTATAAATCTGAAGTTTAAATTAAGATCGTGGTTAATAAAAAACATTTAGCCTTTGAATATTGAATGTCATTCTTAAGATGTCAAAAGGATTTTGTCATTCTTTCTTCTTAGCATTGCAGTAGAGGCAGATGAATAAGGAAATAAGTATTCTTATTTCCTTTAAGATTGTGCTTAGATACCAAGCTTCTGTGATAATTAACACTAGGGATTTGATTTGTAAACTTTAGGTACTGTTTGAGCATGTAGCTTTTGTTTATCAAGCTGTATACAATTCCATATTTCATTTCACATGCACTTTTCTGCATGGGAAGAGGTATTTGTATTTTTAAAATATTAACCAAAACAATATGTGCCAATACCATAGGTAAATAAATCAGGGAAATTGTGACAGTATATAGTTGTTTTTAATTTAGCTTCATTCAATCTTGAATCTTAAATGAGCTGTTCCATATTATTAGTATGTTTGTATTCAACTCTGACTAGTCATAAGAAATGTGACATCATAAATTTTGCAGTAGCTTTCCAATCTTAAACGTTTCCAAACAATGTCTTGAATTCTCTGAAGATGCATATTTAAATTAATACAGATAATAGATCCTTGGGGCAAGTAATGATCATGGGGTTTTAAAGGGCTAATTTATCACCTACCAGAGGGTGAATTCCAGTGGTTTTCTCCATGGAAGGAGGTTTATTTACTTGCTGATGAGGTTCTTGTCAAGACAAAACCAATTTTTATTTGTTCTATTGCTCTTTGATGATCTTCTTTAATTTTATTTCTAACATTGATTGATTACATTAAATTGTTAAAAAAAAAAAAAAAAGAAAGGAAATTGAAATTCACATTCAAAGCACATAATGTGAGGTATACAGTCATGCCTGCCAGTCATACTGCACAAAGTTACAAGCATGCATGCAGCTTAATTCTCATCCATAAATGTTGAAAATTAGAACATACTTGAACAGTGATATAAACACACTCAGGATCAGAATTGTTCCAAGATAAAATAAATGTTTCAAGTTGTTTACTCTCTCAAATCAGTTAAACTTGTTAGAATATTTGCTGCTTGAACAGAACCTTTCAGAAACAGAGAAGAGAATACCAACCTGGAACATTTATTATTATAAAGCTGCCTAAATGGAGCGGGAAATATAGTTGGCTTCTGTGTCTGCAGCAATGAGTGATTAGTGCAGAACACAGTTCTTCCCCGAGGGAATGACAGGTTTTAGATATTCAAGCTATCACAAAACAAAGTCAGAAACCATTAAAATCCCTTTTAGTCCATTTTCCTATGATGGAATTGTGCAGAAAGAAGGTTATCATAAACCTGGGTACCAAAATAATTCATGATCACTGGTTAGATTAAGACACCCAGTATTACTCACTCTAATCTTAAATATGTCTTCATTAATTTGTGAATGGAATACAGGGTATAGATATCTCTTGACACATGCCCAACCTCTTTTCTGACTCTTTTTGGACCAAATAAACACATATTTAAGCGACAGTGGGTCAGGCTCTAGTGTGCTTTACATTGGAAGACATGATATTTTCTCAGTGTGAATTGACTTGGCTCATAAATTTCACTTCGTTAGTATCAATATGTTAGTTGCTCAGTCAAGTTGGACTCTGTGACCCCATGTACTATAACCCGTTAGGCTACTCTGTCCATGGAATTCTCCAGGGAAGAATACTGGAATGGGTAGCCATTCTCTTCTCCAGGGGATCTTCCTGACCCAGGGATTAAACCCAGGTGTCTGCATTGCAGGCATATTCCTTACCACTGAGCCACCTGGGAAGTGTTAATACCAAATTGTAACCGCCTTATTTCATGGAATCTCCCCTAGACACTAGAAAATACATAAAGTAATTTGATTTTATATATTTGAATGTGCACTTTAAAAATTTAGGTATTTTTACTCATCCGTCTCTGGCTGTACATGATAGTTTAGGATATAGGGGGAAAAAAGACCATAAGATGTATGATGTAAATTTAAGTTTTTACATTGATGTTATAAAATGTAGAGAGTTACTTAAACAGTTAATTGAAACTTATTTTCTATCCAAAAATACCTTTTAAAAACACCCTCACATGGACAGTGTTGCAAGCTCTTGCTATAAATAATCATGATAATTTAGGTTCAAATTAATAGGGGAAAAGAATGTAAAGTGGAAAGAGAACAGATATTTATATTTTCTGCATTATTCCTATTAAAACCTTTTAGTATTCAAATCAAATCATAGATATTGTCCTGATATAATAAATGAGTGAAACAACACAAAAAGAGACATACCAAGAAGCTCAACAAATTACCTAAAGTTAAAAAGTAGTATGTGACAGAACCAGAACTAAAACTCAAGTTTACATAAAAGCAGAAAGAGTCCCTAGGGTGTTCACTGCCATACTGCCTGCCCATAGTAGCTATAGATACAAAAAAGTAGATAAATATAGATACAAAAAGATTAAATACTACACGGTAAACCAGTGAGACTCTGCTGCAATTTGTGTTATGATTTAATTAGTGTTTATTAAAGACTGCATTTGCCATAACCTGAATATATGATTTCAAGTTGCCTACTTTTCTAGCCAATGCAAAGTATCCCAAATAATGGTAATGATTATATAATAGCCATAATTGCTTCAATGTGACTTTTTTTGGAAAAAATAATGAAACTTTTATAGTACTCAGGTATAATATATTTTCCCTGAGGTTGGGTTTAAAAGAAAAATGCTATTTTCTTTATGGATAAGTAATTCCCATATTAGTTGATACTTATTATGACTCAAAAATAAAAGTACTTACTATGAAACATTATGTTCAGAATTATAAGTGATTCTTAAAAGTGATTCTCACTTATAAGATTATCTTAGTGGTGAAAGTCTCTCAGTTGTGTCAGACTCTGCAACCCCATGGACTGCAGCCCACCAGGCTCCTCTGTCCATGGAATTCTCCAGGCCATAATACTGGAGTGGGTAACTATTCCTTCCTCTAGGGGATTTTCCCAACCCAGGAACCCAGGTCTCCCACATTGCAGGTGGATTCTTTACCATCTGAAACACCAGGAAAGTCCAAGATTATCCCAAGCCAACAAAAATTTGTAAAAAGCTTCTGAGATACATAGATTTGGTTCATCTACACAGAGTTATATTTATTTACACCACTTAATGCAACTGCCCCTACACCGGAACTAATTTGTCAAGTTTTCCTGAACATCTGTATTGTTATTCTCCTTTCTGTCCCTTTCTTCTAAAGACAGAACAAATGCCATTACTTTTGTCTTCTCCTTCTAAACCTTTGGCATTCTTAGAATATTCTCTTTAGCTCTGTTACAGATTGTTGTCATTTAGTCGCTAACTTGTATCTGACTCTTAGTGCACATGTTGCACTTCTAATGTCTTAGATCTTTCACAGTCACTCATGCTATATCTGGTCTTACTTGGTTTGCAGGAATGACTGTATTCCTGAAGTCAACAGTGATACTTGTGGCTAAAACCAGTCATCTTCACCAATAAGGGAACTCATGTGAGTGTAGTCTTCAGGTTTCCTGGATGAGGAATATATTTTGTTGTTACGAAACTTCCTTATACATGATAAATAGGTCATTAAACATCACTTTTAAGAATCTAGAAAAATAGATCATCCTGTCCTTGACATTTACTATTCTGGATACTTCTAACTTTCTTAAAGTGCCTGAAATTTTGAGAAACAAAGCTTACCATCACAACATAGCATCAATATATGTCATCCTGTAGGCTCATGGGTACCTCATCACAACTAGATTCTCGCCATGACAATTCACAATGCCAAAGAGCATCAAAATCATTGAGATAAAAATTGAAATGATAATATATTCATTTTGCTTGATTTTAGGTTTTGATTTCTACATATTTCTCAAGTACATGATCTCATGTTTGAGAAATGCACTTAAAACCTGAAAAGCTCAATTATTAGTAATTAATTATAGTGCATATATAATCAAAATCATAACTATATTGATTTTTTAAAATGAATAATTTTCTGAGTTCACATCCTTCTTCATAGTTCTGATTTTCTCTTCATTGTTATCGAATTGTACAGTTTAGGTCTGAATGCTTCATGAGGTCCTATGATCTTGTCTGTCTTAGTCTTACACTTTGCCTTCATTCTATCTCACATATGTGCAGTTCATGAAAGAATTCTTATAGCCATGGGAATCACAATTTTAGGTCTCTACCTTAAGAGGAAAAGGAGTATTGCAAAAATAATTCTTTAGTGGAGCATATGAAAAAAATTTTAGACCAAATATTTCTTCCAACCCCGTTCTGTGTATCTTCCTCCCTTTTTTTCCTATGATTATTTTTTTAATAATTTTTAAAAATTATTGTTCTTTCATCAATTTTTGTAATTTCTAGGCCAAATTCTCTAGCATTTTTATCTGATTATGGGCATTTTTAATATAGCATTTTTGTTTCTTTGGTGGGTTTAGTTATACTTACCGACTTGTATGATCTTCCCGTTTTTCAGTCTTTATGTGTACTTGTTAATAAGATGAGTAAAATTTAAGAGTATTTCAGTAGGCAGTGAGTCTGTGATCCCAAATTCATTACCATATCAGCAAATACTTTTCTTCACATGGTAAAAAAAAAATTTTTTTTGTTTTGTTGTTTTAAATTCAAATATGGCAAAATAAGCTAGCCAGCTCTGTATGAAAATATTGGTATTCAACATTATGTTAAGACATATATATATATATATACACACACATATATATATATCAGAAAAAGGTTCTGTTCAGATGAACAAAAGAATGGGATTCTTATCCCACATGAAATTCAGGGTGAAATTTTGAAACATGTTCTTATGACTAAGAGTTTTATTTTGAGTTTTTAGTTATTTTTTTTATATGATCTAAAAAATGTTTTTTAATTAGACTCAGTTTATATAATTTGTTCATTTAAGTACAAGTTTCTGATGTATTATTTAATGGACTTTTATTTTTCTGCCACATGCGATTTCTAACTAGAGCATGAAATTTCTGGATTTGGTGAGAAAGGGCATGTAAACTAAAGTATTGAATTTCTAAGCATTAGATGCAATTATGTTTTGATTTTTGTTGTATTTTGATTTTGACATATTAAAGTTAGGTTTGTTTGGTATCTGCATTTTGACAGAATAAGACTAGAACAAATAAGGTCTTTGCCTAGAGGTATATTTGTCCTCTGAGTAAATGCAGACTTGGAAATAAAGCCAGGTCTTTTAACTTCTAATTCACTTTTTTTTCTCCATTAGTCAACCTATTTGTAATGGTGAATTTTGTAGGCTGAACACATATTTTCCTGGAAACACATATTCTAACCTTACTTGATAAGTTCTTTATTTCCAAAATGAATACATTTCTCCTAATTGAATCGTATTTTGCAAAATGATGTTTATAAATTTAATTTGAAAAATATTTGCTGATTCCCACAGCAGATAAGTCTAAGTGAATTGGACATAATAACTACTAGGATGAATGATTTTGCACAATATCTATTGTTACAGAAATATGTGAGTCATTAAAATAATACTCACCATAACTTGTTTGTAGAATCCATGTGTCAATATTCCATTAATTCTTTTTATTTTGCTTATATTCATGGTTTGTTTTAGAAGCATCATTCACTTACTTGTTTTCTCAAAGTATAACACCAGAGCATAGAGTGTCCAACACAAATTTGTTAAATTATTAATTTAAGAGAAATTTTTGCTATTGTATATAACCTTGAGGAGAAGGAACACCCCAGCAGTATTTGTTGATCTAAGAATCTGAAGATGAGATTCGTATTCATAGAATACGATTTATCTAAAAAATTCTTGCTTTTGAAATGGTCATTTCACCTATTTAAACAATGCTAAAATCTACAACAGATGTCTGGCAACAATAAGACTAGAGTTTATTTTTAGAGATACTATCTACTTGCAGCCTCTTCTTATCTAGATATTTCTAGACTTTTCCCTTTTGATTTCATTCCAGAAAAAAACAAAAAAGTACTTCTGAATACAAAATCCCTGGTGAAGGGAAAGAGTGGTTGCTATTAGGATTTCACTCAAAGTGTAAAAACAGTACTCTCAGTATTTGTTTGCTTATTTCATTAAGAATATTTACTCTAAGAACATCCTTCAATAAAAGTTTTGATAAACTGATGTGTCAGAATAAAATTTTTCATAAACAAGGCCTTAAATACATTTGCTGTATCTGTGACATGTTTGGATGTTCTTGGTTAGATTCAACTAAACTGACATCATAGTCAGTGACATGTTTGGATCTGTTTGGTTAGATACAGCTAACCTGATATCCAGATACTAAATGTTCATTGTCATTGTGTCGGGGTGGGGTGGTGGTGTCTGCAGCTACAGTGGGTATGTCAGTGTAATATAAGGTCCTTTCTTTGTAATGATAAAAATGATGTCACACATTACTAATGTATTATGCATAGAAATTCCTTTGTTGAAGATGGAAGAGCAGGATCTTTTCAGATATTTACTAAACTTTACATTTGATTTCAAGCTTTTAATTTAAAAGCACATTCCTCCAAATATTTTAAACTAGCATGTTGATTTATATTTCTGAGAATGAGTAATTTCCTATTTAAAAAAAATTTTTGAAAACATTCTATTTACTACATATATTTCTTAAACCCATGTTTTTTCTTATCCCATTATTACCTTTGGGCAAATATTAAAAGTAAGATTACTGGGATGAAAGTTATACCTAATGACGTTTCTAATAAGACAGACAAAGGCATTTCTTGGCAATAGCTTCATCTAGCTAAATTTTGCAAGAATTCTTCAAGGATTGGATTTAAGGGTTAATCTATAGAAATATTTTTTAAATATAAATTATACTTTAGGCTGTATTTTTATGATTTTTAAGTAATAAAATTTAAATGTAGTTAGTTCTGTAGGCATCCTATCATACTGTCTCATGGTCTATCAACTGTAATTACTATTTTAGTGAATTAAGGAGAAAAATTGCTTTGCTTGACACCAAAGGTAATCCAGTCAGTTGTTCCTACATGACTGAAATCATGATTGTATATTTGATTTTCTTTAAAAAAATGAATAAAATATAATTCATGTAAATGCCTGTCAATGTTTAAAGATAGAACCCTCTTCTTTCTGCCTTCTTACAGATGAATGTACTTAAAGTGACTGTGATTTGACCGTGGAATATATATTTATGTCTGTAATTTTTGTATATGTAGTACTGAACTATGCAAATAAAACATATGGGAGGAAATTAACCAAAAATGAAAGAGCTTGGAATTTTCATACAACTATGTATTTTGTTTTTAATCTAAACAGTGTTGTAGTTGCTGTTGTTTAGTTTCTGAGTCATGTCTAATTCCTTGCAATGATTTATTTAAATCAGGAATATATTATATTGTTGATCATTTTTAAAGTATACTTAGTTCAATATGTTCCAACTTCATTTTTAAGCAAGCTTGTTTGACTACTGAGTCATTTACTGCCTTTCATTTATACTATGATATCATAGGGACAAGTAGTTTAGAGAAATCTCTATGGTGGTTTCTAAGTTTCACTGTATAACTAACTTGGAACTAGGTGTTGAATTACTCAGTGGAGCACATATTTTGCCTGCAGTTTTGGATATATTTTCAAATTTATCTCTTTCCTACTAGACTGTGAGCTCCTTGTGGACAAGGATATTATCTTAGTTATAATAACAACCTTAATGTCTAGCAAAGTACCAGGCACAAAATAATTCTTTAATTGAAATGAATTGATGGACCCAGATTATTGAATAAATAGTACAGTATTCTATGATGCTGGCTGAATGTATATTAGAAAATTTTCTGGCTAATTTTTAAAAACTCAGTGTATACCAAAGGAATTTTCTGGCTAGTTTTTAAAGATTGGGAAAACAAACAAGCAGCATTTTCCATATCTTAAAATTGAGACTGTATTGTGAAGATTTATCTTTATTTTATGAGTAAACAGTCTATGCAAATGTTGAAATATGCAACAGCTCAACTTCATGGTACATAGTAGCTAGTTTTATTTTCTTTACAAAATCAGAAATGCTCAAGGTAGACTTCCTGGAAATAGACATTGACAATCATTAATAAAAGGTGCTACTTATTTTCTAGTATTTACCTTGATTATAAATGCCCCTGTCTGCCTGAGCTTTATTTCTTCCATTTTGGGGGGAGTTGCTGGGGGAGGAGTGCAAAAAAAAAAAATTTCATCTTTTTTGTCTGAATTATGAAATTTTGCACTGAATACGTTCCTGTGTACTCTATTATTATTGTATTTTAATTATTTATTTCTTACTGCTCACTAATTTTTATTTCAGCCTATGCTATTTCTGAGAAGGTATGTGCATATATATTTATATAATATGTAAGAAAAAAACTGCATTGCATTGCTTATTAAATCAAAATGATGAATAAATGTTTATGTTAAATTTTGAAATCTGCACTGCTTTTTTTAAAGGACTATTAAATGCTATGCTAAACTATGCTAATCAAAACATAACTTCCCACATCATCTTCTAAATTGTTAGGGCACTTCTTTTCTCTGAATGTACATGACTGATTAATGTCAGTGGAAACAGGCACAGCCAAAATGCAAGCCATTCGTAAGGGCAGAAATGAATGTCTGTTGTTTTCACGTGTAGACAGTTTACTAGATTTACGCAGAGGAGACACATTTGTTCAAGAAGAGAACATTACCTATATGGTAGAAGTTTCATCCCAGCCTACTCTTCCTCCTTTAACTTTTTCTTTAATAGGCGACTTTTTACAGCAGTTTTAAGTTCACAGCAAAATGGAATAGAAGGCACAGAGATTTCTCAATATATGCCCTGTCCCACCAGTGTGCAGATTTCTCATAATCAATACCCACCTCTCAGAGTGGTACATTTGTTACAACTAATGAGCCTACACTGATGCGTCATCAACACCCAAAACCCATAGTTTACATCAGGATTCAGACTAGGTGCTGTACATTCTATAGGTTTGGGCACATTTATAATGACATATATCCACTTTCATAAAATCATATAGAGTAGTTTCACTGCCATAAAAATACTCTCTACTCTGCTTCCCTTCCAGGAAAATGTAGATAAGGTGGCATTTGCATAAAAACCAGAGGAGGTGAAGGAAGGAGACATGCAGATTTCTGAATAAGGAATGTCCAAAGGGAAGGCAACAGTGAGTGGAAAGGTCTGAGCCAGGCCCGTATGTGACAAATTCAAGAAAGGGCAAAATGTTCAGCCTCGCTGGAATCAAGAGAATGAAGGGGAGATGCAGCAGATGAGATCAGAGAAGGGACTAGGGATTGATTTTAGAGACTTACTGGTCAGAGGATTTTGACTTGCACAATGCGGGAAAATAACATTTTTAAAAATAATCATTTTCCATCAAAATAGAAGACAGAATTAAAAAAATAAAGCAACTATAGAAGAAACCTACAACCAAATCAGTAGCATTCTATCAATTCCATCTCCCTGAACACTATGGAACTCTACCTGTGGTCTCTGTTCTATTTACATAGTCTTTGCATGGCTGTGTGCTCAGTCCCTTCAGTCCTGTCCCATTCTTTGCAACACTATAGACTGTAGCCCACCAGGCCTCTCTGTCCATGGGATTCTCTAGGCAAGAATACTGGAGTGGGTTGCCATGCCCTCCTCCAGGGGATCTTCCCAACCCAAGGATCGAACCCGTATCTCCTGAGTCTCCTGCATTGCAGGTGAATTCTTTATCCACTGAGCCACCTGGGGAAGCCCACATAGGTTTTTACTAGTCTTATTTTTAGTATGTAATTTCCTAATCCATTTTTGCCAATATCTCTAGTCCTCCAATTCATTTCCCCTCATATTTATTCACATTCTAGCTAGATTTCTATCAAATCATGGTCATCCTCACGAATATTCAATGAACTCTCCATTTTGTGAAGGAAAAAGATTAAAGTCCTGAGCATGGTATTAAAATCCTCATTATTCTACCACCACTTACCTTTCCAGACTTATTTCTTGGTAAATTCTTTTATAATTACCAAATACAGTCACATGGGTCTCTTATATTTTCATAAATCTGCCAATTTTTCTGCCTCATGCTATTTCATAAGTCTATATTTTTTTCCTCATTCCTTGACCTGGTGAATTACTACTTAAAAGGTCCAGTAAATGTTTTTCAGTTACTGACATTTACTATAAAACTTAATTATTTATTAGACTTCAACTCAGATGTGGGCTTGAATATACTCATCGAATTCCATTCATTCTATTCTCAATAAAATTATCAATACACTAAGAAAAATAATCTACACTTGCATTTGAAATAGGAAAAAAGTATATAAATATGGCAAAATCTTAAATTTCTCCTAGATAATGTATAGAATGGCTATAAGAAGCCATAATAATGTTTGTGATGTTTGCTCTCATCAAATGTCCCTTACTCTTCTTAACAAATTCCTACCTTGCTCATTCCTTAGCACAGATACCTTTGTCTCTTGGATAAAAACTTCTCTGGTTTTAGTCCTTTGTTAAATCACTACTTCTAGACTCTGACTTTTTTTCCCTCAGCCTTGATATATACTCAATAAAAAAAAAAGTATATACTTGTGTACAATGCAATGTTTTGATATACATTATGAAATGATTGGGCTTCCCTGGTAGCTCAGCTGGTAAACTATCTACCTGCAATGGACAAGAGCCTTGTTTGATTTATGGGTTGGGACAATCCCCTGGAGGTGGGATAGGCTACCCATTCCAGTATTCTTGGGCTTCCCTGGTGGCTGAAATGGTAAAGAATCCACCTGAAACGTTGGTGACCTGGGTTCAATCCCTGGTTGGGAAGATCCCCGGAGAAGGGTATGGCAACCCACTCCAGTATTCTTGCCTGGAGAATCTCCATGGACAGAGGAGCTAAATCAAGCTAATAAATATATAAACTGGCTTACAAAGTTATATTTAGTGGCAAGAACACTTCAGATCAACTCAGGAAAGTTAAAGTATCAATTCAGTTCAGTTCAGTCACTCAGTCATGTCAGACTCTTTACAAACCCACGAATCGCAGCATGCCAGGCCTCCCTGTCCATCACCAACTCCCGGAGTTCACTCAAACTTGTGTCTATCAAGTCAGTGATGCCATCCATCCATCTCATCCTCTGTCATCCCCTTCTCCTCCTGCACCCAATCCCTTCTAGCATCAGGGTCTTTTCCAATGAGTCAACTCTTCACATGAAGTAGGCAAAGTATTGGAGTTTCAGCTTTAGCATCAGTCCTTCCAGTGAACACCTAGGACTGATCTCCTTTAGATTGCACTGGTTGGACCTCCTCAGAGTCCAAGGGACTCTCAAGAGTCTTCTCCAACACCACAGTTCAAAAGCATCAATTCTTCAGCACTCAGTTTTCTTCACAGTCCAACTCTCACATCCATACATGATTACTGGAAAAACCACAGCCTTGACTAGATGGACCTTTGCTGGCAAAGTAATGTCTCTGCTTTTGAATATGCTATCTAGGCTGGTCATAACTTTCCTTCCAAGGAGTAAGCGTATTTTAATTTCATGGCTACAATCACCATCTGCAGTGATTTTGGAGCCCAAAAACAAATTCTGACACTGTTTCCACTGTTTCCCCATCTATTTCCCACGAAGTGATGGGACCAGATGCCATAATCTTTGTTTTCTGAATGTTGAGCTTTAAGCCAACATTTTCACTCTCCTCTTTCACTTTCATCAAGAGGCTTTTTAGTTCCTCTTCACTTTCTGCCATAAGGATGGTGTCATTTGCATATCTGAGCTTATTGATATTTCTCCCAGCAATCTTGATTCCAGCTTGTGCTTCTTCCAGCCCAGCGTTTCTCATGATGTACTCTGCATATAAGTTAAATAAGCAGGGTGACAATATACAGCCTTGACGTACTCCTTTTCCTATTTGGAACCAGTCTGTTGTTCCATGTCCAGTTCTAACTGTTGCTTCATGACTGGCATATAGGTTTCTCAAAGGCAGGTCAGGTGGTCTTGTATTCCCATCTGTTTTAGAATTTTCCACAGTTTATTGTGATCCACACAGTCAAAGGCTTTGGCATAGTCAATAAAGCAGAAATAGATGTGTTTCTGGAACTCTCTTGCTTTTTTGATTATCCAGCAGATGTTAGCAATTTGATCTGTGGTTCCTCTGCCTTTTCTAAAACCAGCTTGAACATCTGGAAGTTCACAGTTCACGTATTGCTGAAGCCTGGCTTGGAGAATTTTGAGCATTCCTTTACTAGCATGTGAGATGAGTGCAATTGTGTGGTAGTTTGAGCATTCTTTGGCATTGCCTTTCTTTGGGTTTGGAATGAAAACTGACCTTTTCCATTCCTGTGGCCCCTGCTGAGTTTTCCAAATTTGCTGACATATCGAGTGCAGCACTTTCACAGCATCGTCTTTCAGGATATGAAATAGCCCAACAGGAATTCCATCACCTCCACTAGCTTTGTTCATAGTGATGCTTTCGAAGTCCCACTTGAATTCACATTCCAGGATGTCTGGCTCTAGGTGAGTGATCACACCATGATGATTATCTGGGTTGTGAAGCTCTTTTTTGTACAGTTCTCCTTTGTATGCTTACCACTTCTTCGTAATCTGCTTCTGTTAGGTCCATACCATTTCTGTCCTTTATCAAGCCCATCTTTGCATGAAATGTTCCCTTGGTATCTCTAATTTTCTTGAAGAGATCTCAAGTCTTTCCCATTTTGTTGTTTTCCTCTATTTCTTTGCATTGATCACTGAGGAAGGCTTTCTTATCTCTCCTTGCAAGTTAAAGTATACATTATGGTATTTTAACCAAGATTCACCATGCTGCACGTTAGACATCCAGAACTTGTTCAACCCTCAAACCTGAAACTGTGCACCCTTCTACTAGGATCCCCCATTTTTTCCCATTCCCCAGGCCCTGTCAAATAGCTTCTATTCTCCATTTCTGAGTTTTTTATATTTCACACCTAAGTTAGTTAAAGCAGTATTTGTGTTTCTTTTCTTCCTTATTTCACTCAGGATAATGTCTTCCAGCATTTATCCTGCCACAAATGGCAGGATTTCCTTCTTTTTCATTGCTGAATAATGTTTCATAATATGTGTACCACTTTTCTCTATCCAATTATCTGTCCAGAGGTATTTGGGTTGCTTCCATGTTTTGGTTTTGTGAATATGCTGAAATAAGCATGATTATACAGGTATCTCTTTGAGATATTCCTTTGGATATATACATAAAAGTGGGATTGGTAGATCAGATGATAGTTTTCTTTGTAATTTTTTGAAGAATCTGCATGCTATTTTTCATAATGGTTATATCAATTTACATGCCCACCAACAGAATTCAACGTATCTTTTTCCCCCACATACTTTATTAGCACTTATTATCTTTTGTCTTTTGGATAATAGCCCTCCTAACAGATATGAGGTGACATATTTGTGATTTTAATTTGCATTTCCACAGTGATTAACAAGCCCTTTTTTATATACCTGTTGATCATCGGTTTGTCTTTTGTTAAGAAATATCTATTCAGATTCTTAGCCCATTTTTTAATTGGGTTAATTGTTATTGCTCTTGGGTTGCTATTCGGTTAATCTGATATTAGCAATGTATCAGATATATGGTTTGAAAACATTTTCTCCCACTCAGTGTCCTTTGCCATGCAGAAGCTTTTTAGTTAAGTGCAATCCCACTTGTCGATTTTTGCTTTTGTTGCCTTTGCTTTTGGTGTCATATCCAAAAAAATCATTATTCACATCAAGGTCAAGAGGATTTTTCCATGTTTTCTTCTAGGAGTTTTATGGACTCAGGTCTCACATATAAGTCTAATCTATTTTGAGTTAATTTTTATGTGTGGTGTAAGATGTGTGTTCAGTATCATTCTTCTGCATGTGGATGTCCAGTTTTCCCAACACCATTTATTGTAGAGACTATTTTTTCCATATTGTATGTTCTTTGCAATCTTGTCAAAGATCAGTTGACCATAAATATATAGATTAATTACAGCCAGTTTTTAAAATATGGAGCATCTCTTTTTAGTGGCTCCTTTCTAAGCTCTGAGATTCCCTTGGATTGCATAAATCTGGGTCATATGCTCATCTTTCACCCATTATCTGTGTATAAGGCTATTTAAGGCTTTGTTTGACCAGGTTAAATCTCAAATGCACTCTTCTCAACTTTTTTTCCTGAGTGTGAGTGGAGTATATTTTCCAGAGGATATTTGAGATACCTTACTGAAAAGAAGATGCTGGGTAGACAAAACCAATAATGGCTACTATGTATTCAAAAAAGTTGATGACTTCTAGTAACTATGTTTGTATTGATTATATTTTTTCATTTCTAATTTGTTTTATGGCAATAAATGATGCCTCATGAAGTTGAAATTAAAAACATAATCATCATTATTGTATCAACTTTCTTGACTTATATGTGAAAGGCACTCTAAGATAAAATATGCTCATTACCTGAAGTTGAAACTCATAACCATTTCCTATTTTAAGGAATGACTGGCTATAAAGCATAACTATATTCCCTATTACAAAGTTAAAGTTTCATACTGTATTTATGCTCTACAAGACTGATTATCTTGAGTCAAGACTATCTACTTAGATAAAGTTCCCTTATTTTCTTCTTCATAGAATTTTCTTTAAAAATATAGTTTATACAACTTTCATTTCAAAATTAAAGAGTCAATTTAAAGCTTGGATTTGTTAACTTTTGTATAATATTAAAACCTGATGTCCTAGTAGGTGAAAATTAAATTGAAAACCTGATGACATAATACAAATCAATGTTTAATTAATTAATTAAACTTATTTACTGTGTAGATCACAGTAAACTGTGGAAAATTCTGAAAGAGATGGGAATACCAGACCACCTGACCTGCCTCTTGAGAAATTTGTATGCAGGTCAGGAAGCAACAGTTAGAACTGGACATGGAACAACAGACTGGTTCCAAATAGGAAAGGGAGTACGTCAAGGCTGTATATTGTCACCCTGTTTATCTAACTTATATGCAGAGTACATCATGAGAAATGCTAGGCTGGAAGAAACACAAGCTGGAATCAAGATTGCTGGGAGAAATATCAATAAACTCAGATATGCAGATGACACCGCCCTTATGGCAGAAAGTGAAGAGGAACTCAAAAGCCTCTTGATGAAGGTGAAAGAGGAGAGTGAAAAAGTTGGCTTAAAGCTCAAGATTCAGAAAACGAAGATCATGGCATCTGGTTCCATCACTTCATGGGAAATAGATGGGGAAACAGTGGAAACAGTGTCAGACTTTATTTTTCTGGGCTCCAGAATCACTACAGATGGTGACTGCAGCCATGAAATTAAAAGACGCTTACTCTTTGAAAGGAAAGTTATGACCAACCTCTTTCAACAAGAGGTTTTTTAGTTCCTCTTCACTTTCTGCCATAAAAGTGGTGTCATCTGCATATCTGAGGTTATTGATATTTCTCCCGGCAATCTTGATTCCAGCTTGTGCTTCCTCCAGCCCAGTGTTTCTCATGATGTACTCTACATAGAAGTTAAATCAGCAGGGTGACAATATACAGCCTTGACATACTCCTTTTCCTATTTGGAACCAGTCTGTTGTTCCATGTCCAGTTCTAACTGTTGCTTTCTGACCTGCATATAGGTTTCTCAACAGGCAGGTCAGGTGGTCTGGTATTCCCATCACTTTCAGAATTTTCCACAGTTGATTGTGATCCATACAGTCAAAGGCTTTGGCATAGTCAATAAAGCAGAAATAGATGTTTTTCTGGAACTCTCTTGCTTTTTCAATGATCCAGTGGATGTTGGCAATTTGATCTCTGGTTCCTCTGCCTTTTCTAAAACCAGCTTGAACATCTGGAAGTTCACGGTTCATGTATTGCTAAAGCCTGGCTTGGAGAATTTTGAGGATTATTTTACTAACGTGTGAGATGAGTACAATTGTGTGGTAGTTTGAGCATTCTTTGGCATTGCCTTTCTTTGAGATCGGAATGAAAAGTGACCTTTTCCAGTCTTGTGGCCACTGCTGAGTTTTCCAGATTTGCTGGCATATTGAGTGCAGCACTTTCACAGCATCATCTTTCAGGATTTGAAATAGCTCAACTGGAATTCCATCACCTCAACTACCTTTGTTCGTAGTGATGCTTTCTAAGGCCCACTTGACTTCACATTCCAGGATGTCTGGCTCTAGGTGAATGATCACACCATCGTGATTATCTTGGTCAGGAAGATCTTTTTTGTACAGTTCTTCTGTGTATTCTTGCCACCTCTTCGTAATATCTTCTGCTTCTGTTAGGTCCATGCTATTTGTGTCCTATATCAAGCCCATCTTTGCATGAAATGTTCCCTTGTTATCTCTAATTTTCTTGAAGAGATCTCAAGTCTTTCCCATTCTGTTGTTTTCCTCTGTTTCTTTGCATTGATCGCTGAAGAAGGCTTTCTTATCTCTCCTTGCTATTCTTTGGAATTCTGTATTCAGGTGCTTATATCTTTCCTTTTCTCCTTTGCTTTTCGTTTCTCTTCTTTTCACTGCTATTTGTAAGGCCTCCCCAGACAGGCATTTTGCTTTTGCATTTCTTTTCCATGGGGATGGTCTTGATTCCTGTCTCCTGTACAATGTCATGAACCTCTATCCGCAGTTCATCAGGCACTCTGTCTATCAGATCTAGTCCCTTAAATCTATTTCTCACTTCCACTGTATAATCATAAGGGATTTGATTTAGATCATGACATTCCCTTTTAGACAGTGTTTTATAGAGACCAAGGCATTTTTGCAGACAGTGGAGGAGTCACCTCTGGGGCAGAGGGAAGTTCTAGAAGATACTATAAGATCAGGATGCTCTCTACCTGCTTCAATGCATGTAGCTACTTCTTGTTGGAGAAGGATCAAATATAAATACCACTGTATTTGAGAAAGATTCCGCTGCTTTAAATATAAGTTTGAAGACTCCAAATAATAATAGTAACCTGAAATATTTAGTAATTGTATTAACCATTTCAATTGCAAGTAATAGAGACCCAATTTGATCCTGTTTAATTAAAAATAAAATCTATTGACATGACAGCAGACAGAATTGAAGGAAGTCCTGTAGACATAATTTGACAGTATCACTGACATATTCAAACTTGATACTGTTAGGATAGTCCCTGCTGTCTCTCACCTCTGCTTTTCTCTCTGGGCATTTTCATTCTGTCTCTGTGATATAGAAGTGTGCTCAGGTGCTATATATGTACAATTCTGACCACAGGCAAAAGAAATATCCTCCATCCCCTACACACGCATGTGTGCACAATGCCCCCAAATCCAACACACAGGTATGATAGTTGCAGTTAAAAATCCAGGGAAGTGATTCCAAATTGTCCTTTCCTGGATTATTATGCCCATTACTAGACCAATCTCTTGAATCCAGTTTACAAATTACAAATATTCCAACTTGGGTCACATGTCTGTCCCTGAGATTGGGGACCAGGTTCTATTAAGAGTAGGAGGGAAAAGGACTCTTTGACAGACAGACAATTGCAAAAAAAAAAAAAAAGATTGATTAGAATAATTCAAAAAACTGCTCTAATTCCCTTTTTATTTTTGCTTCCCTCTGGGCCAGAAGTATTTAAAATTATTTAAGTATACAACAAGCTTTGGAGTTAATGAGGGCAAGACATGAGGGAGGCATGTTGGAGTCTTGAGAGCCAATTTAATTTCAAAACCTATTTTCAAAATCATCAGTACCTTAATGTTTATTCAAATATTTTTCATTGTGTAATTTCAAATTACATTAAGTGAGAGATTCATATTTTTATGTTTATCAAAAGAGTCCATAGGTTGATAAAGATTTAGAAAATTGATAGAACTTATTCTGTTCACAAAACATAAAGTCTCAGATTGATGCCAGTGTAATGCTTGGAAACAAATTTGCTAAAAATCAGTAAATGAATGAGGATTGACTTTGTCCTCATTTCCATCCTATATATAAGGAATATTTAGCAAATCCTTTGGATATTGCTCAGTGACTCTAATTTCTAATTGAACTTGAGATAACATCTCCAGTCTCTGTCCTTTGTCCTTACTGCATCATGACTAAGAAAGATAGGAAGCACAATGTTAGCACCATTCCCAATAGGATTCTCAAATATTTTTTTCACTCCTTGCCCTTCTTTGTGAAATTTTAAATTATGCCAATTTAACTTAGGTTTTATTTATTGAAAATATATCCTGAGAGAAGGATTTTCATGAGTCAATCTAACTCCTGAAATATTTAACACTACTTTGTGCACAAGTTTGTGTTTGTTTGTGAGTATGTATATGTGGAGAGAGGATTCATATTTTATCAAAATTACTGAGACATTTATGACTAAAAAAACCCTTAAGTACCAGTAAGAATGTGGGAAACAGAGTTACTGTTTATATCAACAATTTTAGGGTTTTGGTCCTAGTTCTCTCCCCTGGGGACCTTTTTAAAAACTTTGAATATTAGTTCTAGTAATACTCACAAGAATATGTCATGTGCTTCCTGTGAACTGGCCTCTGTTACATTCTGTACATTGTCTAACTTAATACTTGGCACCAACTGATAAACAGGTCTGATCAACCTCACTTTGCAGTTGAGGACACAACAACTCAGAAAAGCGATACACTTGTCAAGGTCACATAATCATGAGTGAAAGAGACAGAATTGGTATCTGTCTCTATTCTCAACCCCTTTATCTTGCCAGGAATAAGTACAGTAAAAACTCAATGGGCTTCACTGCTGGCTCAGTGGTAAAGAATCCGTCTGCCAAGCAGAGAGGTGGTTCAATCCCTAGGTAAGGAAGATCCACTGGAGCTGGAAATGGCAACCCACTCCAGTATTCTTGCCTGGGAAAGCCCATGGACAAAAAACCCTGGTGGGCTACAGCCCATGGGGTCACATAGAGTCAGACATGACTTAGCAACCAACAACAAACATTCAGTAAACATGAATTGAGTTAAACAAAAAGTTTGACATGAGGAATGTGTAATAGGGTAAGAATGATTATATTCACTGCTCATTAAACTGCCCTTCAAGTAAATAAACTATACTATTCCCTCTATTCTATCCCCACCCATAGTTAATATTTTGTTTTAAAATATATGATAACATTTTTATTTTAAGTCAGCTCATCCTTTTGATCATTTAGAAAAAAATGAGTCTCGAGTGAAGCAGAATTCTCTACAAGTGCAGAGATCAATTACATTATTACACTAATAGTTAAGCTATTACATCCTTTTCTCTGTGCTCTCAGATTCTATTAACATAGAAAAAAGTGACATTAAGTCTCAGTCATATATGTCATATTGTTAATTAAAGTCAAGGAAGACTACATTTTTATATAGGATTCTATAAAACTACATCTTCTTCATCTATATAATTCCAGTAGGTTTTTGGATACAACTATAGTATTTTACATTGATTTCTATGAAATATTCAACAATTAGATTCAGTTTAACTCAATTCTAACTTAATTAAAAATTTGAGATGCTGATTGCTACATCCATATTAGCATTCCATTTGTAGAGCAAAATAACTGGATTTATAGATTAATCCAAATCAAATTAGAGTTGCAACTATGAAAAGAAGAAATGATTGTTATCATTTCCATCTTTTTAATATTAATTAATGTTACTAATTACATCTAATTACTACTAACAAACAATTTTTTGTTTTTCACATTTCTAAGAGCCCTTCAACTTTTACTTACTGGCCCTTTTAAAATTTAGTACTACTCACTACTAATGATGAAATTAGTAAGCAGTAATTTAGATAATACCTTTTCCTTGTTCTCATTGGTCCTTAAAGGAGAGAGAATGATAGAATCCACCCACCCTGCTAGCATAGAACAACAAGTTTCATTTCTTCTTGCTGAAGGCCAAAAAAAAAGAAATAATGTACATGAAAGGAGAGAAAGAGTAAGAGAAGGAGAACATAAAGTCAGGGGAAGAGGAAGAGGAAGAAGAAAAGGAGGAGGAGAAGGGGAAGGAGAAGAGGGGAGAGGGAACACACTGTTGGAAAGTCTTTAGTCATTTAAACCAGCAGGGTATACGCCTGAGGTAGCTGAGGTGAGAGATATGGTTGTAGGTGATGACATCACCTATGACTCTTTTCTATCAATCCCTGCTATACCCTTGAGGTGGCACAGACAGTTGAGGCTGATTAGATTTTGGTTTATATTAAAGCTATGTGAGAGATTAATTAAACTCTTAGTCATCGCTGGAAAACAACTGGAACAAAATGAGAGATCATTTTCTGAAAGTCCTAGAAGTAGTCACATCACTAGAAACCTAAAGAAGATTTTTCTGAAATTCTTTCTGTGCTTTGCAATAACACAGTTGGGCACCAAAGCATGTCTTACAAAAATTATTGCTCTGGCTTGTTATAAGTGCGAGCTTATAAAAATCTGATTACAAATATCCTGCCCCAAGTTGAATCACCAAAATCTCCTGCAGGCTGTCCTGAGAATAGAGATGAGATCTATCCAGTCATCTTCCCAGGGACTGCTCCAGTCCCAGATGCAAGAAATACAAAAGTGGAAAAATTAAAAAACCCATGAAACTAAAGTGAGAATTACATTTTACCTGATAGTTGTCAGTTCTCAAGGAACAAGAGCCAGTTCTCAAGGGTGAAAGGGAAAAGCCAGGTGCTGTCTCAACCTTTTGGGTGCCTGCTTTTGAGCTTGGGAAATATACTAGGGAATATATACATATACATACATATATATATATATATATATATATATATATATATAAAATGCACTCTGCAAAGATAAGATAGAATTTGGAGAGACTTAACTTTGGGACATAAAGTGAAGTACTGTTTGTATTAAAATGAGGGATTTAAAATCCACAAAGTTAAGGACACATTTTACTAAACATCCCCTTAATCTCCTTAATATCCTGTCAATCCTTATCAGAAACACTGTGCTTTGGAACTGGGAAATGAAGATGCAGATGCTTGAGCCTCATTTTAACTTAAAGATAAAAATAGATATCCTGGTTTAAAATTAAATCGGAAAGAACATGAACCATAGAGATGTACCTCTAATATGATTTTTCCAGTTAATATTGATATTTTAGAGGCTTCCCCAGTGGTTCAGCTGGTAAAGAATCTACCTGCAATGCAGAAGACACAGAAGATGCGGGTTTGAAAGATCCCCTGGAGAAAGAAATGGCAACATACTCCAGTATTCTTACCTGGAGAATCTCATGGACAGAAGAGCCTGGCAGGATACAGTCCATGAGGTTGCAAAGAGTCAGACACAACTGAGTGATAATGTTGGATTTTGGATTGATATTTTAAATACTCATTTACCTTTCACTTTAACTGAATTTAGAAAGGGACAATTCAATACATTATGGGATTGCACATAGGAAAAATATGTAGCAAGTCCACACTGATGAGCTATTTGATCATTTAGAAATGGTCATCAGTCTATTTATAGAATCACTGCCTTTAGCCTTATGCCTTTGGTGGATACTAAAAAGATATGATCTCATATGCCCTTCATCTTATTTTCAGCTGAGATAAATAAAAATAATTCACTCATAGATGAAATAAAGCAGAGAGAAGTTATATGGCAGACCCAAATTTGCAAATCATGAAAAAGAATTTGATTTAATTGTGTACTTTTTCCAAGTACATAAACCATTTAACCTATGGTAATATACATGTTTAAATTCTATTGTCTCAAATCATCCCACCCTCAACTTCTCCCACAGAGTCCAAAAGTCTATTCTTTACATCTGTGTCACTTTTGCTGCCTCGAATACAGGGTCATCGTTACCATCTTTCCAAATTCCATATATATGCGTTAATGTGGAGAAGGCAATGGCAACCCACTCCAGTACTCTTGCCTGGAAAATCCCATGGAGGGAGGAGCCTGGTGGGCTGCAGTCCATGGGGACGCTAAGAGTCAGGCAGGACTGAGAGACTTCACTTTCACTATTCACTTTCATGCGCTGGAGAAGGAAATGGCAACCCACTCCAGTGTTCTTGCCTGGAGAATCTTAGGGACGGGAGAGCCTGGTGGGCTGCCATCTATGGGGTCGCACAGAGTTGGACACGACTGAAGAGACTTAGAAGCATATGTTAATATACTGTATTGGTGTTTTTCTTTCTGACTTACTTCATTTTGTATAAATGCTCCAGTTTCATCCACCTCATTAGAATGGATTCAAATACATTCTTTTTAATAGCTGAGTAATATTCCATTGTGTATATGTACCAGAGCTTTCTCATCCATTTGTCTGTTGATGGACATCTAGGTTGCTTCCATGTCCTAGCTATTGTAAACAGTGCTGTGATGAATATTGGGGTACATGTGTCTTTTTCAATTCTAGTTTCCTCGGTGTGTATGCCCAACAGTGGGATTGCTGGGTCATATGGCAGTTCTAGTCCCAGTTTTTCAAGGAATCTCCACACTGTTCTCCATAGTGGCTGTACTAGTTTGCATTCCCACCAACAGTGTAAGAGGGTTCCATTTTCTCTGTACCCTCTCCAGCATTTATTGTTTGTAGACTTTTTGATAGCAGCCATTCTGACTAGAGTGAAATGGTGTCTCATTGTGGTTTTGATTTGCATTTCTCTGATAATGAGTGCTGTTGAGCATCTTTTCATGTGTTTGTTAGCCATCTGTATGTCTTCTTTGGAGAAATGTCTATTTAGTTCTTTGGCCCATTTTTTGATTGGGTCATTTATTTTTCTAGAACTGAGCTGCAGGAGGTGCTTGTATATTTTGGAGATTAATTCTTTGTCAGATGCTTCTTTTGCTATTATTTCCTCCCATTCTGAAAGCTGTCTTTTCACCTTGCTTATAGTTTTCTTAATTGTGCAAAAGCTTTTAAGTTTAATTAAGTCCCATTTGTTTATTTTTGCTTTTATTTCCATTACTCTGGGAGGTGGGTCATAGAGGATCCTGCTGTGATTTATGTCAGAGAGTTTTGCCTATGTTCTCCTCTAGAAGTTTTATATTTTCTGGTCTTACATTTAGATCTTTAATCCATTTTGAGTTTATTTTTATGTATGGTGTTAGAAAGTGTTAAAAACTTGAAAGCTTTTGCACAATTAAGAAAACTATAAGCAAGGTGAAAAGACAGCCTTCAGAATGGGAGAAAATAATAGCAAAAGAAGCATCTGACAAAGAATTAATCTCCAAAATATACAAGCACCACCTTCAGCTCAATTCTAGAAGAACAAACTCCTCCTTCCCCCCAATCCATCCCAGCATCAGAGTCTTTTCCAATGAGTCAACTCTTCGCATCAGGTGGCCAAAGTACTAGAGTTTCAGCTTTAGCATCATTCCTTCCAAAGAAATCCCAGGGCTGATCTCCTTCAGAATGGACTGGTTGGATCTCCTTGCAGTCCAAGGGACTCTCAAGAGTCTTCTCCAACACCACAGTTCAAAGGCATCAATTCTTTGGTGCTCAGCCTTCTTCACAGTCCAACTCTCACATCCATACATGACCACGGGAAAAACCATAGCCTTGACTAGACGGAACTTTGTTGGCAGAGTAATGTCTCTGCTTTTGAATATGCTATCTAGGTTGGTATTAACTTTCCTTCCAAGGAGTAAGCGTCTTTTAATCTCATGGCTGCAGTCACCATCTGCAGTGATTTTGGAGCCCCAAAACATAAAATCTGACACAGTTTCCACTGTTTCTCCATCTATTTCCCATGAAGTGACGGGGACCAGATGCCATGATCTTCATTTTCTGAATGTTGAACTTTAAGCGAACTTTTTCACTCTCCACTTTCACTTTCATCAAGAGGCTTTTGAGTTCCTCTTCACTTTCTGCCATAAGGATGGTGTCATCTGCATATCTGAGGTTATTGATATTTCTCCCGGCAATCTTGATTACAGCTTGTGCTTCCTCCAGCCCAGCGTTTCTCATGATGTACTCTGCATAGAAGTTAAATAAGCAGGGTGACAATATACAGCCTTGATGTACTCCTTTTCCTATTTGGAACCAGTCTGTTGTTCCATGTCAAGTTCTAACTGTTGCTTCCTGATCTGCATACAGGTGTATATATATTTATAACTGTCATATCTTCTTCTTGGATTCATCCTTTGATCATTATGTAGTGTCCTTCTTTGTCTCTTTTCACAGCCTTTATTTCAAAGTCTATTTTATTTGATATGAGTATTGCTACTCCTGCATTCTTTTGGTTTCCATTTGTGTGAAATATCTTTTTCCAGCCCTTCATTTTCAGTCTGTATGCTTCCCTTGTTTTCAGGTGGGTCTTTTGTAGACAGCATATATAGGGGTCTTGTTTTTGTATCCATTCAGCCAGTCTTTGTATTTTGGTTGGGGCATTCAAGCTATTTACATTTAAGGTAATTATTGATAAGTATGATCCCATTGCCACTTACTTTGTTGTTTTGGGTTCTAGTTTATAAACCTTTCCTGTGTTTCCTGTCTAGAGAAGATCCTTTAGCATTTGTTGAAGAGCTGGTTTGGTGGTGCTGAATTCTCTCAGCTTTTGCTTGTCTGTAAAGCTTTTGATTTCTCCATATTTGAATGAGATCCTTGCTGGGTACAATAATCTGGGTTGTAGGTTTTTCTCTTTCATCACTTTAAGTATGTCCTGCCATTCCCTTCTGGCTTGAAGATTTTATATTGAAAGATTAGCTGTTATCCTTATGGGAATTCCCTGCGTGTTATCTATTGTTTTTCCCTTGCTGCTGTTAATATTTGTTTTTTTTTGTGTGTGTGTTTGATTTTCATTAATTTGATTACTGTGTGTCTTGGGGTGTTTTGCCTTGGGTTTATCCTGTTTGGGCCTCTCTGGGCTTCTTGCACTTGGGTGACTATTTCCTTCCCCATCTTAGGGAAGTTTTCAACTATTATCTCCATAAGTATTTTCTCATGGCCTTTCTTTTTGTCTTCTGATTCTAGGACTCCTATGACTCAAATGTTGGGGTGTTTAACATCCTCAGAGGTCTCTGAGGTTTCCCTCATTTCTTTTCATTATCTTTTCTTTTTTCCTCTCTGCTTCATTTATTTACACCATTCTATATTCCACCTCACTTATCCTATCTTCTGCCTCAGTTATTCTACTGCTGTTTCCCTCCATTGTGCTTTTGATCTCAGTTATTGCACTATTCATTATTGATTGACTCTTTTTTATTTCCTCTAGGTCCTTGTTAAACATTCCTTGCATCTTCTCAGTCTTTGTCTCCAGTCTACTTATCTGTAACTCCATTTTGCTTTCAAGATTTTGGATCATCTTTACTATCATTATTCTGAATTCTTTTTCAGGTAGACTCCCTATCTCCTCCTCTCTTGTTTGGTTTTGTGGGCATTTATTATGTTCCTTTACCTGCTGAATATTTCTGTGCCTTTTCATTTTGTTTAGATTGCTGTGTTTGGGGCGGCTTTTCTGTATGCTGGGAGTTTGTGGTTTCTCTTTATTGTGGAGGTTCCTCCTTGTGGGTGGGGATGGATGAGTGGCTTGTCAAGGTTTCCTGGTTAGGGAAGTTTTGGTCAGTGTTCTGGTAGGTGGAGCAGGATCTCTTCTCTCTGGAGTGCAACAAAGTGTCCAGTAGTGAGTTTTGAGGTGTCTATGGGTTTGGTGTGACTTTTGGCTGCCCGCACTTTTGTGCTCAGGGTTATGTTCCGGCAATGCTGGAAAATTAGCTTGGTATATCTTGCTCTGAAACTTGTTGACTATTTGGTTCACACTATTTGGTGAAGCTTGGTTTTTGTGTATGGAGGCTTTTGGATGAGTTCTTGTCGATAAATGTTCCCTGGAGTCAGGAGTTTTCTGGTGTTCACAAGTTTTGGATTTAAGCCTCCTGCCTCTGGCTTTTAGTCTTATTTTTACAGTAGCCTTGAGACTTCTACATCCATACAGCAACAATTGATAAAATATCTGGGTTAATGGTGAAAAGATTCTCCACAGTGAGGGACACCCAGAGAGGTTCGAAGAGTCACATAGAGAAGATAAGAGAGAGGAGGGAGATAGAGGTGACCAGGAGGAGAAGAGGGTGAATCAAAAGGGGAGAGAGCAATCTAGCCATTAATCAATTCCCTATGTGCTCTCCACAGTCTGGAACATTCAGAGAGGTTCACAGGGTTACATAGAGAAGAGAAGAGGGAGGAAGGAGATAAAGGTGACCAGGAGGAGAAGAGGGGGAGTCAAAAGGAGAGAGACAAATCTAGCCAGTAATCAGTTCCCTAAGTGTTCTTCACAGTCCAGAACATCCAAAGAGATTCACAGACTTAAGTAGAGAATAGACGGGAGAGGGAAAAGATAAAGGTGACCTGGGGGAGAAAAAGAGAGTCAAAAGGGGGAGAGAGCAATCAAGCCAGTAATCACACTCCTAAGTAAAAATGGATATTGAAGATTATATTCTTAAAGGTACAAATTTGATAACAAATACCAAAAATCAAAGATTAAAAGTCTAAAGTAGAGGTTTGACTCTCAAAAGTACAATATTAAAAATACAAAACAAAATCACAAAAATTATAAAAAGCATATATATATGAAATTCGCTTTAAAAATGGGATCTTTTTTTGCAAGTTAATAGTAGGTTATGAAAATGAAAGTTAAAGGAGTAATAAAGAACTCAAAAATTAAAAAATTAAATTAAAAAATGATAATAATAAAATGTGTCTAGGAATTTCTCTGGAGCTCTTGAGGGCAGTGTGGGGTCAGTTCAGTTTCAGATAGTTCCTTGTTCCAGTCTACACTTCTTCTCAAGGTCTATAGGTCCCTTTCAGTGTAGTCAATGCTAACTACAGGGTTTTAATCTGTTGCACCTGCCACTTCCAAAGTGGTTCCCTCTTTGTTTATTTTGGCTTCCTCTGTTTGCAAGTCTCTTCAGTGTCTAATTTCCACCCTGACACAAGTGGGGGAAGGTGGTCACTTATTTAGGCTCACTTGTTCAGTTGTGCTGTGGAGAGGGAGGAATACTGCAAACAAATATCACTGGTATGTGTGGGGAGTGTTCACAGTGTATGGACCACACTGGGTTTGCCCCAGCTCATGGCACATGTGCTTTACTGGTCTACAGTGCTCAGGTTCTAGGTTGCTCTGCAGGGGAACTGTGCAAAGTGGGTCTGGGTTTCGTGAACTTCCCAGGTTCTTGCATACTTCACAAGACACAGACTCAGTTGGGCCTGGGTTTTGTGCCCTTCCCAGGTCCAAGCAGCTCAGGCGACCAGGTGCTTGGCAAGCACACTGTCCCAGATGGTCTATATGTCTTAATCACCTCGCCAGTCACAGCCGCTTGGTTCCCTGGGTGCACTGCAAGAGCACTGTCTCAGGTGTGCCATGTATCTCCTCTGGGGAGCTGATCCCTAGATGCAACCCTCCTGGCAGATGTCAACCATCCAGAATCTCAGGAAGACTTGGTTAGCAACTGGGAGCCTGCTCACAATTTGGTAGAGGATGCCATCTCTGGGGCTGAGATTGCCCCTTGCTTTCTGGCTCTGGCTGTTGCCCGCCTGCCTCTCTGCCTCTGGCGGGGGGATGGGCCAGTCCGCAGCCAGCTAGCTCTCCTCTGGTACTTGCTCAGTTCTTTGTTCTGTGAGCAGGCCAGGCTATGACTTAGGTTAGAGCTTTGCTTGGGAAAGTTCTCTCTCTCTCTCTCTCTCTCTCTCTCTCTCTCTCTCTCTCTCTCTCTCTCTCTATCCTACACTTTAGGTTGCTGCCTCACATTAGCTCCCTCAGATTGTCCTCAGGGCATTCAGGCCTGGTCCTTACCCTAAGCGTGCAACCTGTGCCTCCTTCTTCAGCCCCCACTTGCTGGTGGTGGACATAATCATCTGGGCTAGTTCTCCACTGGGAGTTGTAGTTAGGCATGTATTGTGTGGGTTTGGTTTTTCTTTTTTTCCTTCAGGTTATGTTGCCCTCTGAGATTCCAAAACTCCCAACAGACCTGCCGGTGAGAGTGTTTACAGGTGTTTGGAAACGTCTCCTCCTTCATGACTCCCTCCCTGGGATAGATCTCCATCCCTAACTCTTTTGTCTCTCTTTTTGTCTTTTATATTTTGTCCTACATCCTTTAGAAGAGGATGGGCTGCCTTTTGGGTTGTCTGGTGTCCTATGCCAGCATTCAGAAGCTGTTTTGTGGAAGTTGCTCATCATTCAAATGATCTTTTGCTGAATTTGTGGGGGAGAAAGGGTCTCCCCGTCCTATTCCTCTGCCATCTTAGGACCACCCCAACACATGTTTTAAATTTTTTATCCTCTGAACACCACTGTGAGATAAACAGTGTTTGCATAATTTGTTTACTCAGTTATCTAGTGAGTCCCTAGTATGTGTCAGACACTGTGCAGAGGGTAACTCTGATGTCAGTGTGATGTTGTTCCTGTCCTCAAGGAGTTCATGCTCTAGTAGAGAGACACAGAACATGCTGTCATGGTAGGATAGCACTTAAACGTTTGGCCTTTGTCCTTCCACAAAGTACTTTCACCTGAGGGAGGCATCTGCTCTTCTCTGGGTGTTTAAAACCCAAAATCAGGAAGAAAAGAGGAGGCATAAGAGGAATGCTTCTTTAAATGCAACAAAACTCAAAGACTGAAATGTGGGGCCAAAGTTTTAATTGGACTACATAAATAATAGTAACAGGTGGTGGTATTGCAGAGTTATAGATAAGGAGTAACAGATTTTCAGAGAAGAATATTGCAACTTTGAGATGTGGGGAGATCTGTGGGAGAATACAGAAGACTGATTGGAACAGAGGGAATAGTAAAGGTTTCATAGGTGACCTAGTATTTCCCCAGTCCTTGTAAGACATATTTCATCCCACCACATGGAAATAAAAGCAAAAGCACCCCAAATAGAGGAAACAGTGTGAACAATCTACAAAGATTGGAATGTACACCTGCAACAGAACGTATTATGATTCAGCTGGAAAAATGAGCAGTGGATAAATCAGAGTACTGGGAGTTCAGTTTGGAAAGGTACATTGGAAGAGATCATGGAATTTGTTAATGCAGGATCCAGAGAGTCTGAGTAACTTATTGCTGGATTTGCACATGTGTGACTCCATTCCCCTTTAAGGAAGAACTTGATGCCCTGCTTTTGGGAATGCTATCAACAGATGACCCATTTTGTGGCAAAGGTTGTGCAACCATGAATGCACGCCAGTGGGATCCACTAGTTCTACTATACAGTGAATCACCTGATAGTAGACGATCCCATATAATGTTGAAGAGATTCTTGCCAAGTTTATCAAAGGTGCCACCTTGGGAGTGTAGAATGGTGAGTCTGCTCTTTGGGGTGTGTGTTGAAACACTGACATGAGACTGTTGTGTCCCAAACAGTTACAATACATGGATCTGGGATCAAGGAGTCTGCACAGAATTAGTCCTCTTGCCATTGCTCCTAGAGACTCACTTGGAAATGCCTCTTTCCTATCCCTATAACATGAGTCTCTACTGAATTAGAAGTCCTTATGTCCAGGGAGAGGAACACTTCCACCACTGGACACATTAATGTTTTCACTGAGACTGAAGTTATTATAGCTGTGTGGTCATTAGGGGCATCATTTGTCAGTAGACTAGCAGACAAAGAAAATAGCTGCCAGGCTGTGAAAACTAACTCTGATAATCAGGAGGAGTTAGACTTTGAGCTGCATAATCAGAATGGAGAGGAGATCTTGGAGAACTACTGAAGCATCCCTTGGAGCTTCTATGCCTGATAAGAGTGAAAGGAAAATTGCATCTTCCACAGACTGACAAAAGCAAAACAACCATGCTCATAAAGGAACCTCAGGAATAAAGATCTGAATCAAGTCACCTAGAATACAAAGATTTAAAATATCATTTTTCAGCAACCAAACATTGATATGAAAATAGAAACCAAAGTCTCAGACTCCTCAGAGAAAAGGCTCTCCATCATCTGACTGGACAATTACCTAGACCAGCTACAGCCCTGGACAAAGGTAAGAACAATCTAGAAAAATCCATATAGAGGGTGGAGATAATAATCAATATTTATGGTCTTGGGGAAAGCTGCAGCAGTGGGTACTGTAGTTCATGCCATTAATCCTACTTGCTTAATCTTATTAGAAGAATGTAATTGGATGCCACCTTGAAAGAGTAGTTGACAGTGTAATGAATGTAGGTTACAAGCAAATCTTCATGGCATAAGGGTGGGTTGGAACAGATGCTTTTGCTAGTCTACAACATATCCTTTTCCCACTCCTACTTCCAGGGGTGCAGATACTTCTGTGTGTGCTAACAGCATCCATCCTCCAACATAAACCACTCATCTTGTTGCATTTCTGTCCTGTAATTTTCACTGAAGATGCAGAAGCCAACTCAGTTCACATGCAGGAAATCCCTGGCAGTGCAGGAGTGTTCATTCTGGATATGTTGGGATTTGATGAGTAAGTACCCTAGCCATCCTCTCCATGGACAGTTTTTGGAGGAATTCTATTCATTTATCAGAGTACCAGGCTGAGTTGAGTCTCTGTCACCTACAACTGTGACCTCGAGAATGTGTCTTTCATTGGCTTTTTGTACTTCATGTCACATTTCCCTGTAGTAGCTTTCTGGAATGTACTCCCAAATAAAATGTGTGTGTGCTCAGTCATTAAGTCATGTCCAACTCTTTGCAACCCCATGGACTGTAGCCTGACAGACTCCTCTGTCCATGGGATTTCCCAGGTAAAAATACTGGAATAGGTTGCCATTTCCTTCTCAAGGGGATCTTCCCCATCCAGGGATCAAACTCATGTCTCCTGAATTAGCAGGTTGTTTCTTTACTAGGGAAGCCTCCCTAAAATATACCTGTACCAGAATTTCTGTCTCAAGTCCTGTTTATGGGAGAACTCAAACTAAGACAATTTTGATGTAACTTTGGAAAAAAAGGATATGTATACATAGTAGATTACATATAACAATGAACTGAGATGTCTGGGGAGTCAAATAGGACAAAGAATAGCAAAGTATCATTATTTTGCAGCAATAAATAGTTTTACATGAAATGAGTTGGACAGTCAGGAAGAGTTTTAGTGTTGGGGAAAAAGTCCATCTGTCATTTGTGTTAAGATGTTTATTATTAGGTGTCTTACATTGCTCTGCTTTGTGTATCAAACTAATACAGATTGAGCAGAACAACTGCATAAGTTGTTTATCTCCTCAATTTTTTAAAATACAGCATGTATTGCTTGTTTTACTATTTATAAAGTGAGATCTATTTATCATAGAAAATTTGGATATTACAAAATATATAGAAATATTACTTGTAAGCTTACCATACAAGATTTTCCATAGGTAGTGTGAAACAAGTTTAAAGTTGTATGCTATCTATATTTCAATTCTGTATATAAATCTAGGACAGGATCATGCCATGTAAATATAAAATGAAAGGTCTATGTTTCAGACTGTGAATATGAAGCTCAAATCCTGGCTCCCTTCACCTTTATTCTTCTCCAACATCAAAACTCCTGTCATAAACCTGAAAATAATATTTTAGCCTACAAATATGCCATGGTTTGTTGACCCACTCATAGATAATTGAGGGTTTTTTAGTTTAATTAATTAATCATTATTATGTGGCCAAATCTACAATGAGACTAATAGGGTGAAATGTTAGGAACACATTGTTTTTAAAAACATTGCCAAATTGCTTTTCTGAAAGATTAACTCAATCAACTTTCTATCTGATAGCAATGAGTAAACCTTCTTACTCTCACCAACTCCATGTTTGGTTTTCTTTTTATTAAACAATGATAGACCTGGATCATCAGGGGAGCCATATTAAGAGGATATTGCACACAAATGATTTTAATAAGTGCACTACTGGGCCTTATCCCCTGGAGAAGGGAATGGCTACCCATTCCAGTATTCTTGCCTGGAGAATTCCATAGATAGAGGAACCTGGTGAGCTATAGTCCATAGGGTCACAAAGAGTTGGACACAACTGAACAACTAACACTTTCACTTTTTATGACCAACCTAGACAGCATATTCAAAAGCAGAGATATTACTTTGCCAACAAAGGTTCGTCTAGTCAAGGCTATGGTTTTTCCTGTGGTCATGTATGGATGTGACAGTTGGACTGTGAAGAAGGCTGAGCACCAAAGAATTGATGCTTTTGAACTGTGGTGTTGGAGAAGACTCTTGAGGGTTCCTTGGACTGCAAGGAGATCCAACCAGTCCATTCTGAAGGAGATCAGCCCTGGGATTTCTTTGAAAGGAATGATGCTAAAGCTGAAGCTCCAGTACTTTGGCCACTTCATGCGAAAAGCTGACTCATTGGAAAAGACTCTGATGTTGGGAGGGATTGGGGGCAGGAGGAGAAGGGGACGACAGAGGATGAGATGGCTGGATGGCATCGCTGACTCGATGGACGTGAGTCTGAGTGAACTCCGGGAGTTGGTGATGGACAGGGAGGCCTGGCATGCTGCGATTCATGGGGTAGCAAAGACTCAGACACGACTGAGCGACTGATCTGATCTGATCTGATCTGACCAGTTACTTCCTGGTAAGAATGAGTCTGAACACTTGATAAGACCTTCATATGGTACCATCACGACCTGAAATAATTAATGGGGTCTACATCTAATTCATAATAATTTACTAATTTAGATATATATTTGGTTCTATGACAGATAAATCTATTAAAAAATATGACCCTTAGAGGTATGACATTTTCATAAGAACTGAAACTTAAAAAAAAAAAACTTTAAAAAAACAAACAGATCATCCTCAATGCTGTTTAGCCCTCTGAGTCAAGCTCAAGTCCTCCCTCATGAGTAATGCTGTCTTCATTAATTTTCTTTTCTGCCAGATGGTTTGCTAATTTAAAATCCCTCAAGTGATAGGTGTTTTATTATAGACAACCCGCTTGGCTGGGGAAAGTAAGACTGCAGCCTTTCACACTTTCACTGATGAAGTTAATGAGTTCATATCAAGTTTATGAAATTCATTTCACTTATTCAGACTTGTAGAATTGGATTCAGGGAGGAATAACATGGATCTCAAGTTCCAGGAATGCTTTGATAAAGTCCATCCAGATAATGTTATGGAATCAAGAGAAAAAAATATGTATAATGTTGTTTTCCTTTAAGATTGCCAATATTTTTTAAGTGGAGGCCTTTATTAACTCACAGCAAGTCTATTGTCAAAGTTTCTTATTTAGTCTTCTGGGGATTTTAATTTCTTGCTTTTCTAAACCACTCTTCATATGGCCATCACAATAATATCCCCCCAAATGCCTCTAATATCATGCAACTGACAGTTATTTAAGGTCCAAGTCCTTGGCTTGTCAAATCATCCATTCCCAAATTACCTTTCTTGTACTCTGCACAAACCTGTCACTTTTGCCAAGATGAGTCCACTCATAGTAAAGTCACGTTAATTTTGGTCAGTTTAACTCTTTTGTTTATATTTCTAATCTTGGTTTTTCTATTTCTATTTTACTTACCATCTAAAGCCCAGCTCAAAGGCCACTTCTCTTATTAAGCCTCCTTCATTTCCTCTTCTAGGAGTTATGTCACTTCTTTTGATCTCTTATAGAACTTGTTTTCTGCATTACTCTTGGTTAACAATTGACATTTTGTCTTTTGTTGCAGTTAGTTGAATTTATATGTGGTCACTTCAGATTATAATTTACAATAGTGCAGGAAACATAGTTTATGGATTGTTTATATTCCTTATTGTACTTACAAAGAACTTGTGAAAAGTAGGTGATAGATCAATATTTATTTATTGGAAGTCCAAATGCACTTTCCAGGCAGTGATGAAAAATATTTAATGACTCATAATAAAACAGGACACTGAATTGCTTATCATGAAACATTCCAAGAAGAACTAAATAATATACTTTCTTGATGGTACTGCTAGCTAAGGTGCACAAACTAGAGTTTTCTAATAACAGATCTAATTCAGGCATGTGGATAATTTTAAAGTAAGAATTTAAGTATAAACTTAAAATAGTTCAGAACAACATATGACATTTAAATGAATAAAATACTACAAAATTAAAGCATCATTTTGTAATTCAGTTACTGGTATAGAGAAGATCATCCTTAAGAAAATTGTGGACTTCCAGGTGGCATTGGTGGTAAAGAATCCACCTGCAATGCAGGAAACACAGGACACCTGGGTTCAAGCCCTGGGTAGGGTAGATCCCCTGGAGGAGGGCATGGCAGCCCACTCCAGTATTCTTGCCTGGAGAGTCCCCATGGACAGAGGAGCCTGGTGGGCCACAGTCCATAACATTGCAAAGAGTTGGACAAGACCAAAGCAACTTAAAACACACTCACACAAGAAAATCACATAATTTCTGTTTAATGAAAGAGTGTTTGCCTTCTTAGTTAATTATTACAGAGAGGTTCAGAATTTTTTCAGGAAGTTTTTATAGGGTCTGTATCTCTTTCAACACATTTTAGGAGAAATCTGGCCTAATTTATATACTAATAATAAGTTTAAATAGAAAGGGTTCTGCCTCTTTTTTCTATAGCATTTACACCCTTATCAAAAATTGTGTTCCATTCTAAGCATGTACTATTGCTAAAATATCAGCATGTAAATATAGAAAACCATCTTCTCTTGAACTTTGAAATATACTCTTTGCTTATCAAGAACTTAGAAAATTAGAATGATCAAATATTCACTTATCAACAAATGCTTCTTGGGCATCCATACTAGGTACTAGGTGGTATTTCAAAAGGCAAAATATTTCAGTTGTAAACAAACAGACAAAATATCTAACCATATGGAATATATATTATAACTGGGTAAGATAGACTGGTAACTCAGTGGTAAAGAATCTGACCGACTGCCAAAGCAGGAGATGTAGGTTCAGTCCCTGGATCGGGAAGGTACCCTGGAGAAGGAAATGGCAACCGACTCCAGTATTCTTGCCTGGGAAATCCCATGGACAGAGGAGCCTGGCAGGCTAGAGTCCATGGGATGGTAAAAGAGTAGGACATGATTTAGCGACTAAATAAAAACAACAAGATACACAAAAAAACCCAAAACATAATACATAAATTAATTTATATTACAACACAAGAGCTTAAGATAAAAGAAATAGAAATAATTTTAATTATTAGTTCATGTTTTCATGTATTAACCCAGTACAATGTAAACTTTTTAAAAGTATAATTATGTTACATAATATTATTATATATAGCTCTGAAAACAGCAGTGAATTAACAAGGTAAAACAAATTATGAATATATCTTATTCATTTAATGGATTATTCATGAAGTGAAAAAGTATGTCACTCAGTCATGTCTGACTCTTTGTGACCCAATGGATTGTAGCCTGCCAAGCTCCTCTCTCTATGGGATTCTCCAGGCAAGAATATTGGAGTGGGTTGCCATGCCCTCCTTCAGGAGATTTTCCCAACCTAGGG
Organism: Bos indicus; assembly: GCF_029378745.1. Classification (NCBI taxonomy): domain Eukaryota; kingdom Metazoa; phylum Chordata; class Mammalia; order Artiodactyla; family Bovidae; genus Bos; species Bos indicus. The sequence goes on along the minus strand of NC_091764.1, from coordinate 53,751,699 downwards.
ATTGAACCTGCAATTCTTAGTCTCCTACATTGACAGGGGGATTCTTTACCAATAGTGCCACCTGGGAAGCAAAGGTATGCCATAATTAGATTTTTATTTTAAAATACTGCTTTGATCACCATGCAAAGAGCAGCCTGTTGAGAATACAGATGACTGTCACAATTATGAGGCAAGAGATGATGGTGGCTTGACTGAGGTAGAAGTTGGAAGGAAAAGAAGTAACCAGATATGTTTTAGAGACAGAATCGAACAGGACCTGGTCATAGTGATAAAACATAAGTGATAAAAATTAAAAGATAAGAAATTAATTAAGACTCCTTGGTGACTGACTTAAGCAGAGGAATGATGCCATTTGCTACCCAGTGGGAACGATTAAATGAAGTATAGATTGAAGGAGGTTGGTATAGAACAAAATAAGAATTTCATTTTATAGAGAGTAAAATGGTGGTTACCAGGGGATGAAGGGCTGAGAGAATAAGATTTTGTTTAAGGAGACAAACTTGGAATGAATAGTAAATAAGTCATATAGATCTAATGCCTAGTGTAATGACTACAGACAGTGATATTGTATTTTATTTATGTGGTATGGTAAATGGGCTTCCCAGGCAACTCTTGTAGTAAAGAATTCGCCTGCAATTGGAGACATGGGTTCCATTACTGATTTGGGTATATCCCCTGGAGGAGAATATGGCAACCCACTCCAGTACTCTTGGCTAGGGAATTCCACAGACAGAGGCTCCTGGAGGGTTGTCAAAGAGTTGGCATGACTGAAGCAACTTAGCATGCACACACAGACGCAATGTTATAAATATCACTACACTGGCAAACAGCCTTCCAATATATAAACATACCAAAGTAACACATTGTACAACTTTAATATACAAAATGTTTTATGACAAATGTTTTTCAGTTGAAAAAATTCTGTTTTAGCTGAGTCCCTTTAATCAGGTCATTAGATACTCATATCAACAAGTCAAGTAGTGAGTGACCCATGAATCTGGGATTCTGGGGGAAAGTCGGGGCTTGAACTCCATACCAAAATCAGTTTTCTAAACTAAATAAATATCTTGACTTCAAATTTAAGAGATTTCTTTTGCAAATTATATCTATATCACTCTGATTATATGCTCAGTTTGTGGAAAATCTTGGACAGGAGGCACTTCCAGGGACATGATAACCAAAGGCTATCTTTTAAATTGAAATCACATGGTGGGACTGAAGAATGGCGTCTTACAATCTGTAATTGTCCTTACCACACTTATTGCTTCAAAATACAAATGAGATGTCTATACAAATTCAAACACATTTTTATAGTACTTTAACAGGTGAAAAATTTTAGCAACCTTTAAGTGTTTGTTTGTTTGTTTCTGGAAGAAAAAATAGGATCTTAACTGAGGAAATGTAATCAGTATTATCAAGACCAAAGGAGAAGAACTGAAATATTAATATCTTGTTTTTAATGATGAGCTAAGGCCTCATTGACCAGAACTTTCAATGGTTAAATCTACTTTCTTTTCTTTCTCTTTGGAAAAAAATACTCTAAGCTCATCAAGTGGAAATTGTGCTCATGGTATTCATTCTTTATTCAGGATATAAGGATTATTAATACTGCCAGGATTATTTTTCCTAATTAATTATATTAAATTTCACATTCCTCAGATCTCTATTTTTTTTTTTTTAATTTTAAACACACCCTCTAACCACAGACCAAATGGGTCGTGGATCAAGTCCTCATTATAATATTTCTTTCATTTTACTTCTGTTTGACTCTAATAAAAATCTCACTGCTGCCAATTTCCAAAGAATTAATAGCTGTATACTCTATCAATGTCACACACAAAAAATGAGCCTTGGAATATATTTAGAACAGAGTCATACTAATTTTGTTAATTGAAATCTTTAGCACGAAAAATTGAAAAGTGCATATTTTCAATGTGTTATCACTTACAAAGCTCTGCTTTTAAGGCTCAAACATTCTGTAAACTTGCGATATAAAATAGTTTAGGAAGAAACACTGTGTTTAATATATATGATTCCTTTCATCTTACTGTCGTCTCATTAATTAATAAGAAAAAAATCTGATTGATGGTAAAACACTAACACTTGCAACACTCACCTCTAGGACAGAGATTATGGAGCAACTTATATTCCTTTTAATCCCTGCAGCAAACACTTGCTCTAGAGTTGTCTATTGGTTTATAGTTGGACTATTAGAAAAACATCTATTTCTGCTTTACTGACTATGCCAAAGCCTTTGACTGTGTGGATCACAATAAACTGTGGAAAATTCTGAAAGAGATGGGAATACCAGACCACCTGATCTGCCTCTTGAGAAATTTGTATGCAGGTCAGGAAGCAACCGTTAGAACTGGACATGGAACAACAGACTGGTTCCAAATAGGAAAAGGAGTTCGTCAAGGCTGTATACTGTCACCCTGTTTATTTAACTTATATGCAGAGTACATCATGAGAAACGCTGGACTGGAAGAAGCACAAGCTGGAATCAAGATTGCCAGGAGAAATATCAATCACCTCAGATATGCAGATGACACCACCCTCATGGCAGAAAGTGAAGAGGAACTCAAAAGCCTCTTGATGAAAGTGAAAGTGGAGAGTGAAAAAGTTGGCTTAAAGCTCAACATTCAGAAAATGAAGATCATGGCATCCGGTCTCACCACTTCATGGGAAATAGATGGAGAAACAGTGGAAACAGTGTCAGACTTTATTTTTCTGGTCTCCAAAATCACTGCAGATGGTGACTGTAGCCATGAAATTAAAAGATGCTTACTCCTTGGAAGGAAAGTTACAACCAACCTAGATAGCATGTTCAAAAGCAGAGACATTACTTTGCCAACAAAGGTTCGTCTAGTCAAGGCTATGGTTTTTCCTGTGGTCATGTATGGATGTGAGAGTTGGACTGTGAAGAAGGCTGAGCACTGAAGAATTGATGCTTTTGAACTGTGGTGTTGGAGAAGACTCTTGAGAGTCCCTTGGACTACAAGGAGATCCAACCAGTCCATTCTGAAGGAGATCAGCCCTGGGATTTCTTTGGAAGGAATGATGCTAAAGCTGAAACTCTGGTACTTTGGCCACCTCATGCGAAGAGTTGACTTATTGGAAAAGACTCTGATGCTGGGAGGGATTGGGGGCAGGAGGAGAAGGGGATGACAGAGGATAAGATGGCCGGATGGCATTACTGACTCGATGGACGTGAGTCTGAGTGAACTCCGGGAGTTGGTGATGGACAGGGAGGCCTGGCGTGCTGCGATTCATGGGGTCGCAAAGAGTCGGACATGACTGAGTGACTGATCTGATCTGATTCACTTCCATCTCTTTTTTCCTCTTCTGTGTTTTTCTGTTTCAACATTACAAATCGTACATCCCACTACTTTTAACCCATTGTGATGGCCTTTGAAAGGCCATGCTTCAAAACAATGCAAAATTCAATATGAATATGAACCAGTGTTGTCTTGAGTAGAGAATAGTCATTTTGCTGTGAAAAAAATTGTTTTTTTTTTTACTTCTTAGCATATCTTTTTTATTTTCCCTTTCTCCCCAGAAGATACCAACAAAAGCAAGTCAGTCGTATAAGGAGAAGAAATTTCAGGTTTTGCTCTTTGTTTTTAGATTTCCTATTTGATTCTTATTTAACCTAATCCAAGTAGGCCTAAAAGACTTCTCATAGATTTCTTGTATGAGATGCTAGTGAGAAATGTTATCTAGGATGTGCAGGAGAAGTTTATTTTCCCCCTATTTAAAATGAAAAATGACATTTATAGTCTAATTTTCCTAAGAAAAAATCAGATATTTTGACCTTGTTATTTGTGAAATAATTCTCTTTTTCCAGAAGTAAAACATAATACATGTCAGTGAAATAACTGTCTTAAATCAACATGAAATTTCATATTCCTAAAGGTATGTTTAATTAAAGGTAAAGATGTATTTTAATTTGTGGGATATACAACAGGAAAATTATGGGCAACAATTAATAGTTTATCTACTAAAACCCTTTTTTCAAAGCAATATCAACACAAGTATAATGTTAGGCCAAATTTTTTATAAGACATTGGACAAATTTTTTTTTCCTTTGAGTGACATACCAGGCTCAAATATAGTCCCAGCAGTTATGCATTTAATGTGTATTTAAATATCTTCTGTAGAAACATAGTCAAATACAAATATATGAAGCATTATTTCAAACCAAAAATAATTAATTTACCTCTTTGCTAAGAACCCTTGTTTTTTTTTTGATACAGACTCAAACTTGAGATAAGTACACAAAAATCTCATTTTCAACTGACAGGAGATGATGTCTATCCTAATGTGTGGTTATTGTTAAGAATAAACTTGCTCACCCATGTAAGGGTTGAAAACTAATGTAGATTTTTCAACACTTTCCTATAAATGACAATTTATTCTCCTTTCACAGAAAGTGAGATCTTGTCTTGGGACAGATTGGGAAATTTCAACTTAAATGTATGAACTGCAGTTCAACAATATTCTTCCTCTTTTCTTCAAGTCAGGTTCCCAGGCTGAGAAAGGGTCATCACCATGTTAAGCAGGGTCGTCCCCATGTTAACCACTTAGAGGCAAAGTGAATTCTAGGGGCAATGCTGTTCTTTTACACCGTGGCTCCTCAAGAGGGTTTTCAAAGAGAAGAGATCCACCAATATCTTTCCTCACTCTCGGGACCAAGAGGCAGTGGAAACATTTCAAGATTTCCTTTTGCAACACAATTTTTCAAAAGATTTCGTTTTCTTTTAAATCTGAGACTCTCATCACTGGAAGTCAAAACATTTTCTGAAGAGCCTTATAGAGGCTTGTTCAACTGGTTCATGTGGTAAAAAATGTGTGCTGAGCAGACAGGTTTTTGCAGCCATTCTTCATCTTCAAAACACTCAGCAACATCTGCAATTTACCTTTCAACTCAAACACCCTGGGAAGAATACCTCTGCTAAACCACCAGATAGTTATCTATAGCAGGAGAGTTCTGAGCTCTTTTTTAGATTTTTGCAGTTTTCAGAGCATTCCCAAGTGAACATCCATTGTTTATTTAATAAAGTTAACCATTCTTGTACCATCATTCATACATTTTTAAATATTTGCATTTCCAATAATATCAGCACCTATCTGTGAAGAAAGCAGTGCATTGTGGCATTATTTTATAAGAGGTGAAATATATTGTAAGGTCAGTCATTGGAAGGACACTAGCAATACAGATGCCAAGCCAGTTCCTCCTGGACAAATCCTTTGTTTACAAAACTTTAAAGATAGCTTGCCTTTGCCTTTTTTCATGCAGTTCTTTGCAGCAGGAAAAGTTTTCTTGAATTTCAACATCATTTACAAATCTTACAAATACTATAGTGTGACAGTTATTGGTGAAATCTGTTGACTCATCAACCTGGAGAGAGAAGCTGTTGTTTTTCAGTTTATTATATCCAACCTTCCCAGCACAATGGGACGTACCATCAATATATCAACTGATTTACTACTTCAAAGTGGAACCTTTTCATGTTATCATACTGTATCTTGTCACAGCATTTTGCTTTCTCATTTTACATGCTGGCATTATTAGTTTTCCTTTTCTGGGCAATAGGTTTTGCTGTTACTAAGTAAATTATTTCCCAGGCCTTTCAAATCTAGGCTTTTATTTTGTTTGTTTTGGGATTCCAATAGTTGTTTGAAGTGATCAGAACCTTAATTTATCAAATGGCGATGAATTCGGTAGAACCATTGAAAGCTGTTTTTCATAGATAATGTACAATGGAATAGGGAAGACTTGAATTACAAATCCACGTAAAATGCATTTTTAAGTAACTGTCATGGTAGAAATGGGTGATTTTGTGTCTCCTGTTCCATTACTGCAGTGAAATGACATATAGGATTTTAAATCCTTATCATTAATCTCATCAAAATCTTCCAGTCCTATACCTAGAATCCTCCTCTTCTTTCTGACATCTCATCCTCTAAAATCGCCACCTTAGACCTTATATCTTTGTTATATGTGTATATCATATGTAGCTAGTTAAGCGTGAAACAAAAGGGCATAATAAATGAGTAAGAAAAAAATTGGCAAAATATATGAAGTATTCAAAATATACATTACTTCTAACTGACACCATTCACATTTTATAACATTTAATTCAAGAGTAAAGAGGTAGGACTTCCCTGGTGGTCCAGTGGTTAAGAATCTGCCTGCCAATGCAGAAGACATGGGTTTGATTCTTGGTCTGGGAAGACTCCACTCACCACAGGGCAACTAAGCCCCTGCACCAGAAGTACTGATCCCTTACTCTAGAGCCTGCCAGCTGCAACTACTAAACCCACGATCCACAACCACTGAAACCCTTGCTCCTAGAGCCTGTACTCCTCATCAAGAGAAGCCACTAAAATGAGAAGCCCATACACCACAACTAGAGAGTAGCCCCCACTTGCCGAAACTAGAGAAAGCCTGTTCACTTCAGTTCAGTTCAGTTCATTCGCTCAGTCATGTCTGACTCTTTGCAACACCATGAACCACAGCACACCAGGCCTCCCTGTCCATCACCAACTCCCAGAGTCCACCCAAACCCATGTCCATTGAGTCAGTGATGCCATCCAACCATCTCATCCTCTGTCGTCCCCTTCTCCTCCTGCCCTTAATCTTTCCCAGCATCAGGGTCTTTTCCAATGAGTCAGCTCTTTGCATCAGGTGGCCAAAGTATTGGAGCTTCAGCTTCAACATCAGTCCTTCCAATGAACAGCCAGGAATGATCTCCTTTAGGATGGACTGCTTGGACCTTCTCGCAGTCCAAGAGACTCTCAAGAATCTTCTCCAATACCACAGTTCAAAAGCATCAATTCTTCAGTGCTCAGCTTTCTTTATAGTCCAACTCTCACATCCATACATGACCACTGGAAAAATCATAGCCTTGACTAGACGGACCTTTGTTGGCAAAGTAATGTCTTTGCTTTTTATCATGCTATCTAGGTGGGTCATAACTTTCCTTCCAAGGAGTAAGCGTCTTTTAATTTCATGGCTGCAATCACCATCTGCAGTGATTTTGGAGCCCAGAAAAATAAAGTCAGCCACTGTTTCCCCATCTATTTGCCATGAAGTGATGGAACCGGATACCATGATCTTAGTTTTCTGAATGTTGAGCTTTAAGCCAACTTTTTCACTCTCCTCTTTCACTTTCATCAAGAGGCTCTTTAGTGTTTCTTCATTTTCTGCTATAAGGGTGGTGTCATCTGCATTTCTGAGGTTATTCATATTTCTTCCAGCAATCTTGATTCCAGCTTGTGCTTCCTCCAGCGCAGTGTTTCTCATGATGTACTCTGCATAGAAGTTAAATAAGCAGGGTGACAATATACAGCCTTCACATACTCCTTTTCCTATTTGGAACCAGTCTGTTGTTCCATGTCCAGTTCTAACTGTTGCTTCCTGACCTGCATACAGATTTCTCAAGAGGCAGGTCAGGTGGTCTGGTATTCCCATCTCTGAGAGAAAGCCTGTGGGCAGCAGCAAAGATTCAGTGCAACTAAAAATAAATTTTTTTTAAAAAAATGAAAGAAAGTGAATTCCGTTTGTCAAAAAAAATAAGAGGAAAGAGGGAGAGAAAAGTTGCAGAGTGTAAGCAGATGACCCATGGCACTTAAGAATTTCTTTCAGAGTTTATAAATCTCTGTCAGCTCTCTAATTTCACAAACCATCTCTTGGTTGCATGCACCCGGGCTAAAATAAAAAATATTGATGCCAAATAGGTCTCGCTCATTTACAAATATGAAGAATTAAGGAAGATAGGAATCTGGTAAAGAAAACTGAGTGAGTGTTCCATATATTGTTTAAGGAGAGCCTACTCTGGGACTGGAGGGAAATATGCTAGCAAATGTTTTATAGTTTCCACTGCTTTCAGTGAGCTGGAATGGGAATGTACAGAAAGCCCTATTAGAAATATCCAGGAAAGCTACCCAGGAAACCTCAAAAGCTATTGACTCCACTATTGACTCTTCTACCATTTAGACTTCAGTTCTCTCATCCATAAAGCTAGTAGGTTAATGGATGAGCGTACTTCATATTCTGAGATCCTATAATTTTGCTTCTTTTTCTCAACAGGAGGCTTAAATATATTAAAGCAAGTCACTCATTTCTCCTTCTATCATAAATTCAAATTTTGTAAAACATCCCGCCTCATGCTACATTGGAGAATTCTACTCCATCTCCTTTCTCCTTACAAAATAAGGAGGCATAGCTTTCTAAACTGCAGATGGCAGTGACAGGAATTACAAGAGTTGTAGGTGTGCATGCTAAATAGCTTTAGTCGTGTCTGACTCTTTGCAGCCCTATGGACTATAGCCTGTCAGGCTCCTCTGTCCATGGAATTCTCAAGGCAAGAACACTGGAGTGGATTGGCGTACTGTCCTCCAGGGGATCTTCCTAACCCAGGGATCAAACCCATGTCTCTTGCATCTCCTACATTGGCAGGTGGGCTCTTTACCACTAGCGCCACCTTGAAAGCCCAGGTTATAGATACAGTGTTGCAGAAATTAAACAGACTAGCTGTGGTGATACAATACTTAATATCACTCCCCACTATTGTTCTGCTATAGACTTTAGATTCTACATTTTCACATCCTGAAAAAGATGTGGAATATATATCATTTGAAATGTGCTGGCACAGAGGTACTCAACTTTTTAAATCTAGGACAGTCATGTCATGGCTCAATCCTCAAACTGCACGACTAAATATTCAACATATGTTATTCTCCCTCACACTTTGTTGTTGATTGGAAGCCAAAAAAAAAAAAAAAAAATCATGTCTTCCTCTCTTCACACAACAGAAGGTAAACTGTTGGCACTCAGATGTTAAATAATGTCATTATAAAGACTGTTATGTTTGAAACATAATTTAAAAATATCTCATATGCCACTTGAAGGGTTTTTTTAAAAGGCTATGATATAGTTAAAAACAAATAACTGTTGATTACTTTCAAATTTTTCCTAAGAGTATTAACCAAAATAGCAGGAGCTTGAAAGTTAAATTTCACGTTAGTAAACTTATTTTTTGAGCAACCACTCATTCAGATTTGCCCTTTAAAAACACTGGATTATTTATATTCGTCAACATGAATAAAAGTTGGAATGTCACCTTGTATATTTCTCTCTAGCTCTAAGATTGTATATAACTTTTAAAATTAAGATTTAAGAGTTGAACTTAGATGATACTGTGACAAGTTCACTAACAGTGGTTATACAGAGGTCAAGCAATTATAAGTGCAATATCCTATTGCTTTTACATTAATTTGCTAGCTGGTGGATGAAAACTCCTTTCAAAGCTGTAATCTTATAATAAAATTAGCACTAATAAACTGTCATAATATAAATATGAAGGCTCAAACTTATACAGGATAGTAAAAAAAAAGAAAAAATGTTGAGTTAGACTCCTAGCTCCATCTCTCTTAAGCTGGAAAAGTTATTTATAATTCTCTCATCCTCAATTTCCTCTTCAGATCAGATCAGATCAGATCAGTCGCTCAGTCGTGTGTGACTCTGCGACCCCATGAATCGCAGCACGCCAGGCCTCCCTGTCCATCACCAACTCCCGGAGTTCACTCAGACTCACGTCCATCGAGTCAGTGATGCCATCCAGCCACCTCATCCTCTGTCGTCCCCTTCTCCTCCTGCCCCAATCCCTCCCAGCATCAGAGTCTTTTCTAATGAGTCAACTCTTTGCATGAGGTGGCCAAAGTACTGGAGTTTCAGCTTTAGCATCATTCCTTCCAAAGAAATCCCAGGGCTGATCTCCTTCAGAACGGACTGGATGGATCTCCTTGCAGTCCAAGGGACTCACAACAGTCTTCTCCAACACCACAGTTCAAAAGCATCAATTCTTTGGCGCTCAGCCTTTTTCACAGTCCAGCTTTCACATCCATACATGACGACAGGAAAAACCATAGCCTTGACTAGACGGACCTTTGTTGGCAAAGTAATGTCTCTGCTTTTGAATATGCTATCTAGGTTGGTATTAACTTTCCTTCCAAGGAGTAAGCGTCTTTTAATTTCATGGCTGCAGTCACCATCTGTAGTGATTTTGGAGCCCAGAAAAATAAAGTCTGACACTGTTTCCACTGTTTCCCCATCTATTTCCCTTGAAGTGATGGGACTGGATGCCATGATCTTCATTTTCTGAATGTTGAACTTTAAGCCAACTTTTTCACTCTCCACTTTCACTTTCATCAAGAGGCTTTTGAGTTCCTCTTCACTTTCTGCCATAAGGGTGCTGTCATCTGCATATCTGAGGTTATTGATATTTCTCCCGGCAATCTTGATTCCAGCTTGTGTTTCTTCCAGTCCAGTGTTTCTCATGATGTACTCTGCATAGAAGTTAAATAAACAGGGTGACAGTATACAGCCTTGACGAACTCCTTTTCCTATTTGGAACCAGTCTGTTGTTCCATGTCAAGTTCTAACTGTTGCTTCCTGACCTGCATACAAATTTCTCAAGAGGCAGATCAGGTGGTCTGGTATTCCCATCTCTTTCAGAATTTTCCACAATTGATTGTGATCCACACAGTCAAAGGCTTTGGCATAGTCAATAAAACAGAAATAGATGTTTTTCTGGATCTCTCTTGCTTTTTCAATGATCCAGCGGATGTTGGCAATTTGATCTCTGGTTCCTCTGCCTTTTATAAAACCAGCTTGAACATCAGGAAGTTCACGGTTCACATATTGCTGAAGCCTGGCTTGGAGAATTTTGAGCATTACTTTACTAGCATGTGAGATGAGTGCAATTGTGCGGTAGCTTAGCAAAAGCAAAGATTAAATATTTCTCTCATTGGCGTTTTATGGATTAAAGTCCATATGTATCTAAGGCAGTGTTCACACTGCTTGGTACTGAGAGAGTGTGCAGTCTATGGAAGTTGAGTTTATCTGCTGCTCCAGATTGTGAGGTTCTGTAGAGAAGGGTCAGTATCCCATGAACTGTTGTATTCTCATTGCATAACCTTATGTCTGTGAATATAAGGATTTGCTTATATCCATTAGTGGATTTGCTCCCGTTAAGCTTTTTAACTTACCTTTCTTATTCTATTCTCTGGCTCCACTTACATACTATATTCTAAAAATAAAAGCCCTAGCTGCTACTACATTTTCTTTAATTCTTTCCTCCAGTTGAGACCAGTTCATAAGAATATAGAGAAACAAGGAAAGACATATTTAGAAACAGGCTAATTCTTATTTTTCTAATCAAGAACATTCTAGAGAGTTGGCTTCTAGCAACTCCTGGGGTCACTATCCCGGAGAACTAAGTATAAGAACAGTTGGCTTATAGCAGCCCCTGTCACTGTCCCGGCGAGCAAAATATAAGAACCAACATTCTTCTGACTTTGTGCTGAGTACACACAAGAAGAAATCACATTTCTCTCACTTATGCAGCTTTAATAATTGCTTCTTTGTACTGTTTCCATGATTATGAACCATGAATACCAAGTGTAACACTTGACTATAGCCCTTCAAGGCCACACTCATCAGCAGCACTTAGTAATACTTCTGACACCCAGGAGCTTGAATGCCAGTCTAAATGGTAACTAATTTCAAAAGTTAAATGGTAGCCAAGTTCCCCTTTCCACTCTTTCCTGTGTAGAGGAGTTTCTTTCCAAGCTTTTTCCTAGCTAGCTTCCACTTCTCATAGATAAGAGTTTTTTCTTGAGTTCCTGGAGAGTTACTTTTTTAAACTTTCATGGCCAGTGCTCAGGACTGGTGTTATGTGGTGACTATTAGGACTTCCACTTAATCACTACCGTTAGCAAAGAAGGAGATGCATTTCTCTCCCCATCTACTTTTGGATTCTATAATGTGCACGTCTTGTACTCATGGGAGCCAGCAAAGAGGACATGCATGCTGACACTCACACCACACTCCACTGATGAAGTTCTGTGTGCTCAGTCTCTGAGTCATCCAACTCTTTGCAACCCCATGGACTGTAGCCCACCAGACTCCTTTGTCCATAGAATTTTCCAGGCAAGAATACTGGAATGGGTTGCCATTTCCTAATCCAGGAGATCTTCCCCACCCAGGGATCAAACCTGAGTCTCCTATGTCTCCTGCACTGGCAGGTGGATTCTTTACCACTGAGCCACCTGGGAAGCCCACTGAAGCTCTGTGTCCTTCTCAAAGCTGCACTCACCTGGAAAGGACATCTTATCACAATTTCAGAGCCTCCTGGGCTAATGATGCAACCCGGTTTCTTTCTTCCTGAAATCAATCCTAGAGTAAGGACAACTTTCAGTTTAATTTTAATGGATTGATATTTTAAGTCAAAAAAAAAAAAAAAAACTGTATTTGTCTAATTGTTACTAAAATTGAAAACTTTCCTTCCTCATCTCCTAATTTGTATCAGTAACCTAACCTTAGGGAGGCAGACTTTTTCGGACTGGGGGGAAGTTATCTGATTATGTACTTTCTGACACAAATTTCCAGTGCAAACCTGCTTCACAAAACACAAGTTCATAGTTTTTATTGGCATTGACATTAAAGGTATTAAATATTTCTTCTCAGTTTCCTCCCTAGTTTACCTTTTTCTCTTCTCTATAGAAAGTTACATTAAAAAAATGAAAAAGGAAATGATTTTTGACATAAAATTCTTAGGCAAATTCATATTTCCTGATTCCACAAATGTTTATAAAGTTCCACTTCTATACGTTTTTTCTCATTTCAAAAATTAGCCTAGGGATGGTCTATCTATCTATCCATTCATCTATCCATGACTACATGTATATTCTCTGACTTTCCCCAATCTAGAACCACTCAAACCACTGTAAGTTTGGACTTCTTGATAAAATATTTTCCATGATAAAACGATTGTTCAAAATAAGCTATTGTGAACTTAGAACCTAGCTTAGAATAAACAAAGATAGAACCCTAGAAAATCACTTGCATTACCTTGAACCAGAAAGTCATGCCCTTCTTTCAATCTATGCCTTTGTCTGTATGGTGCATGCATACTAAGTCACTTCAGTGGAGTCTGACTCTTTGTGACCCTATGGACTATATATAGCCCGCCAAGCTCCTCTGTCCATGGTCACTGACCAATGAAGCCCTTTTCTACTCCTCTCATCCCCTCTACCTTCATATTCAGTTCAGTTCAGTCACTCAGTCATGCCCGACTCTGTGACCCCATGAATCACAGCACGCCAGGCCTCCCTATCCATCACCAACTCCCGGAATTTACCCAAACTCATGTCCATCGAGTCGGTGATACCATCCAGCCATCTCATCCTCTGTCGTCCCCTTCTCCTCCTGCCCTCAATCCCTCCCAACATTAGGGTGTTTTCCAATGAGTCAACTCTTCACATGAGGTGGCCAAATTATTGGAGTTTCAGCTTTAGCATCATTCCTTTCAATGAACACCCAGGACTGATCTCCTTTAGGATGGACTGCTTGGATCTCCTTGCAGTCCAAGGGATTCTCAAGTCTCCTCCAACACCACAGTTCAAAAGCATCAATTCTTTGGCATTCAGCCTTCTTCACAGTCCAACTCTCACATCCATACATGACCACTGGAAAAACCATAGCCTTGACTAGAGAGACCTTCGTTGGCAAAGTAATGTCTTTGCTTTTTAATATGCTGTCTAGGTTGGTCATAACTTTCCTTCCAAGGAGTAAGCATCTTTTAATTTCATGGCTGCAATCACCTTCATATTCACTGGGTCCCAAATTTGGATCAGGGTTCTCTTCCTTTGAGAAATGTCCCTAGGTTAAATACTCAGCTTCTATGATCTGAGAGTCCCCTATGCAGATTTCTACTAAAGCATTGTTTTTCAGTTTCCCAGGACTCTAGTTTTGCAAAGCCATTCACCAAGCTGCTGTTGAATCCTAGTCAGCTATGTTGCTTGTTGTTGTTGTTGTTCAGTTACTAATTTTTGTCTGACTCTTTGTGACCCCAAGGACTGTAGCCCACCAGGCTCCTCTGTCCATGGGATTTCCCAGGCAAGAATATTGGAGTGGGGTGCCATTTCCTTCTCCAGGGGATCTCCCCAGACCAGGGATCAAACCTGTGTTCTCTGCATTGGCAGGTGGATTCTTTATCACTGAGCCATCTGGGAAGCCCATGTTTCTTGTAGAAGAGGAAACTAATTTTTTATCTACCCTTCTGAGTTCTTGGCTGAGACCCCTACAGTAAGAGAAAAATTAACAAGAGAAAAAATTGATAGAAATTTATTAATTGAAATTATTTATTAATTTAATACTTAAATTATGGTTTAATGTATAATAAATTATTATTAAATAATAATTTATCATTTAACTGGTGCCTTCTCCAGGTTGACAAGGTCTAAAGTTGTCTCTGAGTATTAATCTTGTCCTTCCAGGTAAAGAGGGGAGAAGGGACCCTACTTTTAGGCAAATTGAGAAAGGAGACTGAGCTATCTTTGTATCTATTTCTTCTCAGTTGCCTTTAGTTCAAAACAATCTTTACTCCAGAGTGGCATATTTTGGGGCATCAGGATACAATGTCAGGTACTAAAGGGATAAATGTGAACAAAGAAACCAGAGTCTCTGCTCTCAAGAACTGATTGTGAAAGACAAGAATCTGGCAATTTATAAAAGTAGTACTACTAATTCTAATAAGAATGTAATACTAATAATGAAGAAAAAAATGTTTACTATCTTTTACTGAGAACATTTGCCAGGCACTATGCTTACTCTTTTTCTTGCATTATCATTCCTGAATGGATGACTTGTGTATTTGATCTAACAGTAACAAATCTTGCCACTTTCCTGTCCCTCATTCATGGTAATGTTTAGTTGCATTTGTTGACTTTTCGATATCAACAACCAAGCTAATTTGAGGAAAAGCATAAAGTCAGGAAGTCCATCCATGGAGAGAGGGCATCAGAATCACTTCAGTAATGAACTCCTTTGAAATCCTGCATACTCAGACTCCCACTTCTTGCTTTCTTCTTTCCCCCCAGTTCTTGCTCTTCCACTTTTGGTTACATGAACTTATTGTCTTTGCATGTATTAGAGTCTTATATTCTCTTTTCTTTTCATCATCTGGCCCTGAAATCTTGATATCCATGAATTTCTCTTTGGCTCTGACATATTGCTCTGATAGCTCTTTTCTTTCTTTCCCTAGAGATAATGTTCACACAGTTTATTGTCCTCTCTTGGATCCTGTCGCTAAACCCACAGAATAATGCATGCTCTCGGAGATTGACAAGTGCCATACCTCACCTAGAAAACATAAAACCAAACAAGGCACTTTCCACTTACATAACACTCTTTGTTGTTCAGTCGCTCCGTCATGTCCTACTCTTTGTAATCCCATGGACTGCAGCATGCCAGGCTTCCCTGTCCTTCACTATCTCCCAGAGCCCGTTCAAACTCATGTCCACTGAGTTGGTGATGCCATCCAACTGTTTCATCTTCTGTTGTTCCTCCTCCTCCTGCCTTCTGACTTTAGTACTGAAATTATCTTTCTAATGAGAATCAATTATGCTTTATTCGTGATTAACACGATACACAACATTTTTTTCCATCAATATTCAATGGTCCTTTACCCCTTTTCAACTTCTAATTTAATAATCTCTCTGTTGTCACTTTGGCAAAAAATCCATTTTAAGAACTTGTCAGGCAAGTATCTGGAAATACATACACTATTTGCTTTATCTCGTGCTTGGGTTTGCAAATAATAAGAAAGGCATTTTAATATTTTATATTTAAATGTGTACATTGTCTTGGCATGCCTCTCTCTCTCTCCTACTTTAGATAAAAAGAAAAGCGTTGACATTCTTCCAATTTAAATTTACCCTTGTAGATGGTTTATCTCCCAAGTATCCTTAGTCAAGAGTTGTGGAAGCTTTATTCTGTCTTGTAACTCTGTTCTATACATTTTCAAACTAGGGGAAAAAAAAAATCTCCAAATTGGATTGCCTACTATAACAAATTGCTCTAGTAGCTCAGTGAGTTTTCTTTTTAAGTATTTCCCACAAAGGTCTCAATTTAGATGGTGCAGTGGTAAAGAATCCACCTGCCAATGCAGGAGATGCAGGAGAGGTGAGTTCAATCCCTGGGTCAGGAAGATCCCTGGAGGAGGAAATGGCAACCCACTCCAGTATTCTTGCTTGGGAAATTTCATAAACAGAGGAGCCTGAGGTGGGGGTTGGGGGGGGGCGTTGTTGGGGCGGCAGTACTGCTACAGTTCATGGAGTAGCAGAGTCAGACATGAATGAGCACACACACACCTCAAGTTTTATACTAAAGATCCTGATATGGTTTTCCAGTTCGCTGTCTGACTGACTAAATATTTTTAAGCTGCAAACTGCTTTCAAAATAACCTCTTGCTTAAGTCTGAAGCCTTTTTCCTTCTTTCACAGTAGCCTGATTTGCTGACTTAATTCCCCATGATTTGTTTTCATAAACAGGTTACCACCTAAAGGTCAACAGTGAGAATCTAATATCCTGAAATTGAGTACATGATCATTATTTAATGTGCCTTTTTTCTCTGATTCAGGTATGATATGAACCTAGCATGGAGACAGGATACAAGAATATTTTGTTTTACCATATGAAACAAATATGTTTGCTAAGAACTTGGAGCCTGAATGCTTTTACTCCCAGAATCAATTATAGATGACCAGAGCATCTCCATTGGAGAAGGAAATAGCAACCCACTCCAGCGTTCTTGCCTGGAGAATCCCAGGGATGGGGAAGCCTGGTGGGCTGCCGTCTATGGGGTTGCACAGAGTCGGACACGACAGAAGCAACTTAGCAGTAGCAGAGCATCTCCATTCCACAAGTTCTCTCCAGACAAAAACATTAGAGCACAAAAAGAGACTTTCTGTTGATAATTGGCATTTTAAAATAAAAAAATAAGTGTTGGTAGACTGATGCTAAAGCTGAAACTCCAATACTTTGGCCATCTCATGTGAAGAGTTGACTCATTGGAAAAGACCCTGATGCTGGGAAGGACTGGGGGGAGGAGGAGAAGGGGACAACAGAGGATGAGATGGCTGGATGGCATCACTGACTCAATGGACATGAGTCTGAATTTGAGTAAACTCTGGGAGTTGTTGATGGACAGGGAAGCCTGGCATGCTGCGATTCATGGGGTCACAAAGAGTTGGACATGGCTGAGTGACTGAACTGAACTGAACTGAACTGAGAGATGCCAAATGGATCTTCATTTGGCCTGTTTGTCTGTAGAATAAGGCACATAGCATTGAGGTCAGGCTTCACTTCACTATTGTCCCGTTTTGCTGGAGCTCTGATCCAGAGGGATCATTGCTGAGAATTAAAAGGTTGTCCATTTTCAGAGACTGTGGATTACTTTGCTGCTCTGTTAGGGACTTCCAATTCCACTGCCAGGTAGAAGAAGGCACGCTCCAAGTCACTGGGCCCTACCTTAAAGCCAGCGTGGTTCCCTCAACAAACCATTCAACAGATAAGCGCAAATATGCCTTTAGGTCACTATTGCTCTCTGAGTTAAGCTGAATGCAAGAAATCTGGGATCGTAGGACCTTTTGTTACTAGACCAGGAAAATACATATTATTCAGTTTTGATAAAAACAGATATTCTTATGATCAATGGAAATTCAAAGGCTCTTTAAAATATGAGAAATTAGAGTTATATAGATAAAGGTATCACGTTTCAAACTGTGTGTTTTCTTTGGTTTGCTTCTCACTCAGAAGATCAATAGATTGGAATGAGATTAAAATGATTTGCAACTGGGCTGAATTCCTCTCAAGTAAACCTTACCATCTATTGTTTCTCACAATAAGCTCTGCCCTTGGCATGCGTGACTTTTTTTCTCCCACACTTTCATCAGCCTGAGTTATTCCTGTGAACTTCAATGTGAAAGTCACTCAGTCGTTTCCAATTCTTTGCGACCCAATGGATATACAGTCCATGGAATTCTCCAGGCCAGAATACTCCAGTGGGTAGCCTTTCCCTTCTCCAGGGGATCTTCCAAACCCAGGGATTAAACCCAGGTCTCCCACATTGCAGGCGGATTCTTTACCAGCTGAGCCTACATTCATAACTTTTCTTCTTTCTCTCAGCTACTGTCCTTGAAACTTCCTCTTTTGTTTCTGCTTTCCTTTAACATTTATAACAGGACATAAGCATCCAAGGTAGAACTTATTTGGATCCTTTTCCAGACCTTAGAATAAGGTATTGAATGCAGTAATGATTGAATTAATAGCAATAATAGCTAATGCTGCAAAAGTGCTATTCTAATAAGCATTTTGTCTTTTTCACCCATTTAATCCCCATACTAATCCACTAAATAGTTACTATTCCTATTCCCATTTTACAGAGGAGAACAGTGAGTCACAGAAAATGTAAGTGTCCCCAGGTCCATGTTGCTTCCCAGATGGCACAGTGGTAAAGAATCCACCTGCCAATGTAGGAGACACAAGAGACAGGGTTCAATTCCTGAGTCAGGAAGATCCCCAGGAGGAGGAAATGGCAACCCACTCCAGTATTCTTGCCTTGAAAGTTCCATGGACAGAGGAGCCTGGTGGGCTACAGTCTATTGGGTCACAAAGAGTTAGACATGACTAACTGAGCACATACCATACCAGGTCCATGCAGACTATAAGGTGGCAAAGCTAGGATTTGAAGCCAGCTAATCTCAGTCAGAATTCTTGCTTACAACCACATCAAGCTAGCAGTTGAGTAGTGAATGGTGCCTTTCCTACAGGTTAGTTAATAAATATTAGTTCTCATCCCATTTTCTTTCTCTTTCTGAAATTTTAAAAGCAATGTCTTTGTTCAACTAATTCAAACAATAAATACTGGGTGCCTCCTATATATCAAGCACTTTTCTTCATGCTGGGGATAATATGATGACTAAGGCAGACATGAATATCACTCATCAGATCACATTTGTAATATTTTTATTCTCATAATTGACACTTGTGGGATGATATGTATCTCTCTCCATGCATTTTATCAACAGCCCAGATACTGAAAGCAGAAAACAAGCTGTGTGAAAAAAAAGGGCAAATTATTTAAGTTGCCTGCATATTAATTTCTACGTAACTAAGCGGAGGGTAGTAGTGCCTTCCTCTTAGGGCTGTGGAGAGCGTTAATGAGTTAATTCATGTAAAGCCTTTACAGCCATCCTGTCTTTGGGATGCTCAAACTACCGCACAATTGCACTCATCTCACATGCTAGTAAAGTAATGCTCAAAATTCTCCAAGCCAGGTGTCAGTAATACATGAACCATGAACTTCCAGATGTTCAAGCTGGTTTTAGAAAAGGCAGAGGAACTAGAGATCAAATTGCCAACATCCTCTGGATCATCAAAAAAGTAAGAGAGTTCCAGAAAAACATCTATTTCTTCTTTATTGACTATGACAAAGCCTTTGACTGTGTGAATTACAATAAACTGGAAAATTCTGAAAGAGATGGGGATATCAGACCACCTGACCTGCCTCTTGAGAAACCTGTATGCAGGCCAGGAAGCAACAGTTAGAACTGGACATGGAACAACAGGCTGGTTCCAAATAGGAAAAGGAGTACATCACGGCTATATATTGTCACCCTGCTTATTTAACTTATATGCAGGGTACATCATGAGAAACACTGGGATGGAGGAAGCACAAGCTGGAATCAAGATTGCTGGGAGAAATATCAATAACCTCAGATATGCAGATGACACCACCCTTATGGCAGAAAATGAAGACCTAAAGAGCCTCTTGATGAAAGTGAAAGAGGAGAGTGAAGAAGTTGGCTTAAAGTTCAACATTCAGAAAACGAAGATCATGGCATCCGGTCCCATCACTTCATGGCAGATAGATGGGGAAACAGTGGAAACAGTGGCTGACTTTGTTTTCCTGGGCTCCAAAATCACTGCAGATGGTGATTGCAGCCATGAAATTAAAAGACGCTTGCTCCTTGGAAGGAAAGTTAATACTAACCTAGATAGCATATTAAAAAGCAGAGACGTTACTTTGCCAACAAAGTTCCGTCTAGTCAAGGCTATGGTTTATCCAGTGGTCATGTATGGATGTGAGAGTTGGACTATAAAGAAAGCTGAGCACCGAAGAATTGATGCTTTTGAACTGTGGTGTTGGAGAAGACTCTTGAGAGTCCCTTGGTCTGCAAGGAGATCCAACCAGTCCATCCTAAAGGACATCAGTCCTGGGTGTTCATTGGAAGGAGTGATGTTGAAGCTGAAACTCCAGTACTTTGGCCACCTGATGCAAACAGCTGACTTATGGGAAAAGACCCTGATGTTGGGAAAGATTAAGGGCAGGAGGAGAAGGGGATGACAGAGGATGAAATGGTTGGATGGCATCATCGACTCAATGGACATGGGTTTGGGTGGACTCTGGGAGTTGGTGTTGGACAGGGAGGCCTGGCGTGCTGTGGTTCATGGGCTTGAAAAGCTTTGGACACGACTGAGCAACTGAACTGAACTGTCTTAGGGAATTGGTGATGGACAGGGAAGCCTAGTGCACTGCAGTCCATGGGGTCTCAAAGAGTCAGACATGATTGAACTGACTGACCGCCTGGCATCTCTGCAGTGCTCCATTGCTCTATTAATGTTCATCCTCCTTATTTCCCCCACCCACTCCAAGTGTTTTACACATAGACTTCCTTCAGTAATTATTTGTGGAATAGATGGAGATACACAAAAGAAAAACTACTCCTAGACCTGCTATAGATAATGCCAGTCTTTGGAAGCTCTTGCTGCTTTACTAATTTGCTTTGATTTTTTATTTTCTTCAGCGCATAATGTTGAACACAGTCCTTATATATGCAGAGCCTTTGGCTTCTACACACTATTAGTAAAAAGTGAGCTTTCAACATTAGTCAACTAATGAATAAGGGTTAAGCCATTGCTGGAGAAACTTGAACTCAGAAAGGGAAAAGGTTATTCTTCTTTTCATTGTAATGAACCTATTTATATGAGAACAGATCATTATGTCTTTGGTATAAACTCTGTGCTTTTTGAATAGTCTCTTGAATTTTACTCCCTTTCTTTCCTTTAAACAAACCATTATCAGTCTCCTACGCATCTCTCATTCTGTTTGAGGAAAGATGCTTTCTTCCCAAAGTCTGAGACAATATAATTTCAGTCTCTTGTGTGTGTGTGTGTGTGTGTTGTTAGCAAGATCACATTGCCCTTACTAGAGAATTTGGTGGAGACATATTTAAACTTGACTCAGATTAGTTAATCGTAAAAATTCCCCAAAGTTGAAAGAACTCACTATAAAAATTTGATCCAAATAGCCTCTAGGAATGTTCATTGCGAGGCAAGCTCTAAGGGGTCCCTCTGTATTTACATGTAACTCTGTTAAGTCTTCTGTGACTGTGATGGTTTCACATTGGACTTGAAGCAAAAAATGAATCAACTAATAAATGTGAGAAATTTCAGGAAGGCATTTATAATATACCAGAAAACGAATTTTCTGGTGGATTGTGGCATGAGTATATTCATTTAATCAAACATATTTTGAACATCTCCTAGGCATCATGCCAAACATTGTGCTTAGTGCTGAGATCAACAGTGATGAACTTACATCCTCTGCTCTAAAGATGTATTAGTCACTCAGTCGTGTCTGACTCTTTGTGACGCCATGGACTGTAGCCCACCAGGCTCCTATGTCCATGGGATTCTCCAAGCAAGAATACTGGAGTGGGTTGCCATTTCCTTCTCCAGGGGATCTTCCTGACCCAGGGATTGAACCTGGGTCTCCTGCATTGCAGGCAGATTGTTTACTGTCTGAACCACCAGGAGCTCTCAGAATAGTGTAGAGAAGCAGACTTGTAAATTGATTGCTTTTATTGAGAAAATGATAGTGACAAAGATCCACATAAGATACTAGAAACACCTAATCATCCTGGTGGTGAAAGAGAGGTCAGGAAAACTTGGAGGAGATAATGTCAAAGCTAAATCTTATAGAAAGACAAGCATTTACTAGACCAAAGCTCTACCTAGATAGGCTCTAACACGAACAAAGAAACAGAAAGTAAGAACTAGCTTACAGAATTGCAGTCGATCCTTTGTTGCTTGAGTATAAAATATAAGGCGTGGCATGAGGTGAGGCTGGAAGAAGTTAAATCATGGTGGCCAGTTTTCTGTTTTTTATCTGTTAAGGAGATTTAACTTTGGGCTCAGATCTAGGTGGAGTGAGTTATAGGTTTTAAACCTGGGAATGAAAGAAACAAATTTACATTTTGATAGATCATTTCAGAAATTGTGTATAGATTGGATTTGAGAAACCCAAGATTTGATGTAGAGATGCCCATAGAAAGCTGTAGTTTTATGAGACAGTAGAACTTGAAATCAGGCTGTGCAGTTAAACTAGAGGGAACAAATTTGAAAGATATTTATTAAATGAAAACAGCAGAAGTTAATGTTTGTTTAGATTTGGGGGATGGTAAGTCAAGGATGACTCAAAAATTTATCATTTAAGAGGTTAAATAGATAATAAATAAGGAATGAAATGTTTTGAATTAATTTATTTTATTTATGCAGAGCACATTTCTAAATCTTGTCTAAAGAAAACAATAAAATACAAAAGTCATAATAAGCAGAGCACAGTTGCAGAATGGTCTTTTCTTTGGCTCTAAAATAAGTAAAAATTGACATATTGAACGTCTATTTTTTCTTATCTACTTAAGAAAAAACTGAAATTACAGAAAAATTAGTCATTTTGTACAAATCCATGTAAAAGTGTCCTTGGGTAATTGAATCTAAGACATGAATAAGGTGGATTTATCCCGCCATACTGGATATGTCTTAATGCCATACTGCAAATGAAGACAATCTGGTCTTGGTTTTACATTTTTGCTGTATTGACAAACCATAGAAAACTAAGCAACATACAGAATTTGGATCCAATTTCATGATAGCTGCAGCAACTTAGCCTGAGGGTTTGTTTACTATTCTTGGTATTTGAAGTTTCTGCTAAAGCCGTGGGTCTGGCTGAATTAGAATTTTAGTTGGGTTGAGGTTCCAACTGTGCATTCTTTTCCTCTGATGAAAGGAAATCAATAGCCTTTATTTTTAATCTAGGTAAGTCAATATTTATTTCCTTCATTCCTTACAAAACCTCTAGTAGTAGCCTATTATGGAGATAAGTAAATGGAAGCCAGAGACACCACAGGCCAAGAGGTGAAGGAAAGGGGATTTGAACTAATGTCCTTCTGGAATGAGTGTAAATGCCCTTCGGAACAACCAGTGTTCTCATTACTGGGTCACTGGGTACAGAGGACAAAAAAGACCAATTGTCTCCATTTCATCTTCATTTTATCACTCAGCTCTTTTTTCAATATTTTTGAGAAATAAACACTACATTTGCTTAAAATTTTTTTAATTAATTAATTTAATTTTGGTCTGTGCTGGGTTCTCATTGCTGTGCATAGGTTTTCTCTAGTTGTAGCAAGCAAGGGCGACTTTCTGGTTGTGGCATGCAGGCTTCTCATTGCAGAGGCTTCTCTTGTTGCTAAGCATGGGCTCTAGGGCACACTGGCTTCAGTAGTTGCTGCAAACAGGCTTACTTGCTACATGGTATGTGGAATCTCCCCGTACCAGGGATTAAGTTTGTGTCCCCTGCATTGGTAGGCAAATTCTTAACCACTGGGCCACCAGGGAAGCCTTAAATACTACATTTATTTAAGGGGAAGATGGGATAGGAACTAAAATATATTCAGTGCTAAACCATGCAGCTCACACATGAATTAGGAAGTGGAAGTAGCCAAGGTCTCTGGATGTAGGTTTGGCTCCGGGTACTCCTGTGTGACTCTGGAATTTTTCATATCAGATTGGGACTTGAACCCAGCCAAAATCTTTCTTTGGACTTGAACCCATATGGCTGGGACTCAAACTCAGTCAAAATCTTCAGTCTTCCAACTAAATCACAACAGCTAGTTTCACGACGTAATGAAGCTCAGGTTCTTGATGTCTTATCACAGAAAGAATTTAGTGAGAGACAAAGAAATAGGTAAGATATTAATTTACTTAGAAACACATTGCACAGAGAGGGTGTGGGTCATTGCAGAGGGTGAGTGTAGCCTCAAAATGCAATGTGGTTATGTTTTTATGGGCTGGGTAATTTCACAGGCTCAAGAAACACCTGGAGTAACAGGCAAATTTGGCCTTGGAATACAGAATGAAGCAGGGAAAAGGCTAATAGAGTTTTGAAAAGAACGCACTGGTCATAGCAAACACCCTCTTCCAACAACACAAGAGAAGAATCTATACATGGACATCACCAGATGGTCAACAGCAAAATCAGATTGATTATATTCTTTGCAGCCAAAGATGGAGAAGCTTTATACAGTTAGCAAAAGCAAGACCGGGAGCTGACTGTGGCTCAGATCATGAACTCCTTATTGCCAAATTCAGACTGAAATCGAAGAAAGTAGCAGAAACCACTAGACCATTCAGGTATGACCTAAGTCAAATCCCTTATGATTATACAGTGGAAGTGAGAAATAGATTTAAGGGACTAGATCGGATAGAGTGCCTGATGAACTATGCATGGAGATTCGTGACATTGTACTGGAGACAGGGATCAAGACCATCTCCATGGAAAAGAAATGCAAAAAAGCAAAATAGCTGTCTGGGGAGGCCTTACAAATAACTGTGAAAAGAAGAGAAGTGAAAAGCAAAGGACAAAAGGAAAGATATAAGCATCTGAATGCAGAGTTCCAAAGAATAGCAAGGAGAGATAAGAAAGCCTTCCTCAGCGATCAATGCAAAGAAATAGAGGAAAACAACAGAATGGGAAAAAGGAGAAGGCAATGGCACCCCACTCCAGTACTCTTGCCTGGAAAATCCCATGGATGGAGAAGTCTGGTGGGCTGCAGTCCATGGGGTCGCTAAGAGTCGGACACGACTGAGCAACTTCCCTTTCACTTTTCACTTTCATGCATTGGAGAAGGAAATGGCAACCCACTCCATTGTTCTTGCCTGGAGAATCCCAGGGATGGCAGAGCCTGGTAGGCTGCCGTCTCTGGGGTTGCACAGAGTCGGACATGACTGAAGTGACTTAGCAGCAGTAGCAGCAGCAGAGATCTTTTCAAGAAAATTAGAGATACCAAAAGAACATTCCATGCAAAGATGGGCTCGATAAAGGACAGAAATGGTATGGACCTAACAGAAGGAGAAGATATTAAGAAGAAGTGGCAAGAATACACAGAAGAACTGTACAAAAATGATCTTCACAATCCAGATAATCACAATGGTGTGATCACTCACCTAGAGCCAGACATCCTGGAATGTGAAGTCAAGTGGGACTTAGAAAGGATCACTACGAACAAAGCTAGTGGAGGTGATGGAATTCCAGTTGAGCTATTTCAAATCCTGAAAGATGATGTTGTGAAAGTGCTGCACTCGATATGTCAGCAAATTTGGAAAACTCAGCAGTGGCCACAGGACTGGAAAAGGTCAGTTTTCGTTCCAATCCCAAACAAAGGCAATGCCAAAGAAGGCGCAAACTACTGCAGAATTGCACTCATCTCACACGCTACTAAAGTAATGCTCAAAATTCTCCAAGCCAGGCTTCAGCAATACGTGAACAGTGAACTTCCAGATGTTCAAGCTGGTTTTAGAAAAGGCAGAGGAACCACAGATCAAATTGCCAGCATCCTCTGGATCATCGAAAAAGCAATAGAGTTCCAGAAAACATCTATTTCTGCTTTATTGACTATGCCAAAGCCTTTGACTGTGTGGATCACAATAAACTGTGGAAAATTCTGAAGGAGATGGGGATACCAGACCACCTGACCTGCCTCTTGAGAAACCTGTAAGCAGGTCAGGAAGCAACAATTAGAACTGGACATGGAACAACAGGCTGGTTCCAAATAGGAAAAGGAGTACATCACGGCTATATATTGTCACCCTGCTTATTTAACTTATATGCAGAGTACATCATGAGACAGGCTGGGCTGGAGGAAGCACAAGCTGGAATCAAGAGAAATATCAATAACCTCAGATATGCAGATGACACCACCCTTATGGCAGAAAGTCAAGAAGAACTAAAAAGCCTCTTGATGAAAGTAAAAGAGAAGAGTGAAAAATTTGGCTTAAAGTTCAACATTCAGAAAACTAAGATCATGGCATCTGGTCCCATCACTTCATGGGAAATAGATGGGGAAACAGTGTCAGACTTTACTTTTGGGGGCTCCAAAATCACTGCAGATGGTGACTGCAGCCATGAAATTAAAAGACGCTTGCTCCTTGGAAGGAAAGTTATGACCAACCTAGATAGCATATTCAAAAGCAGAGACATTACTTTGCCAACAAAGGTCTGTCTAGCCAAGGCTATGGTTTTTCCAGTGGTCATGTATGGATATGAGAGTTGGGCTGTGAAGAAGGCTGAGCATGTAGAATTGATGCTTTTGAACTGTGGTGTTGGAGAAGACTGTTGTGAGTCTCTTGGACTGCAAGGAGATCCAACCAGTCCATCCTAAAGGAGATCAGTCCTGGGTGTTCATTGGAAAGACTCATGCTGAGGCTGAAACTCCAATACTTTGGCCACCTCACGTGAAGAGTTGACTCATTGGAAAAGACCCTAAGCTGGAAGGAGTTGGGGGCAGGAGGAGAAGGGGATGACAGAGGATGAGATGGCTGAATGGCATACCAACTCGATGGACATGAGTATGAGTGAACTCTGGGAGTTGGTGATGGACAGGGAGGCCTAGTGTGCTGAGATTCATGGGGTCGCGAAGAGTCGGACAAGACTGAGTGACTGAAATGAACTGAACTGAACTGAACTGAGCTGAATTAGTGAGAGGATTATTCCCACTGTTTCAGGGGAGGGGTTAAGGGGTGGAAATTTCTAAAAATTGGGTCATTGCCCACTTTTGGGGCTTTGAAGGTTGGTCTTGGAGCTGTCTTGGCTCCTCTGCGTGTATCACTTAACTTGCTGACATGTTACAATTAACATATATATTGAGGATCAAGGTCTAGTTAAAGGTGACTTGTCTGCCATCTTGGGCTCATTTGATTCTGATCAGTTTATGTTGTGTCCTTGGGCTATGGTCTTCTTTCTTTCTTTCATTCCTTCCCTCGTATATCAGCTACAGGCATTCACTTAAACTCTATGAGTTGCAGTCTTATTTTCAGAAAATTGAGTGTTATAAAGACTAAATGCAAAACTCCAAAAATATTGCATGAAGTAGGTATCTTCTAAAATTTCTTCTTTAACCATTTGTCTGGGTTAGTTCATACACCCAAGTCTATGAAGCAATTAAATAAAGTACTTGTTTTTTTTTTTTTAATGCTAAGATAACTGAGACATTAAACAAAACTGTCAGTGTTATATTATTAGAGTGAAGCAGAGGCAAAATTTAAATTTCAAGTGAATTTCCCAAAGTTTACTTTTATGACTATAATATGAATTAGAATATATTTATTAAAAATAGATCATATTTGTTTATTTGAACTAAGCTTTTTGCTTAATATTTGATACATATATTTTAAATTTACTTCTAAAAACAATATTTTGAGGTAATAGGATTTTTGTCCTTTTTTCATAGGTGGGAGAACTGAATTTTAGAGAAGTTAATAAACAAAAGAGCAGGCAATTCAGCATTCTGAACACACTATTGTATGTTGTTTAGTCACTAAGTTGTGTCAGACTCTGGGATCTCATGGACTGTGTAGCCTGCTAGGGTCCTTTGTCCATGGGATTTTCCAGACAGGCATACTGGAGTGGATTGCCATTTCCTTCTCCAGGGGATCTTGCTGACCCAGGGATTGAATGTGCATCTCCTGCATTGGCAGGAGGATTCTTTACCATTGAACCACCCAGGGAAGCCCCATTGGGAAGGCAAAAACACAGAAAATCATCAATCATATGCAGATAGAGCAGCATCCACAGTCAAACTTCAGGAAGCCGGTTCTGTGAGGCCATCCTGCTGTTAATAGTGAGCCCTACCCTTCGAAGATAGGGACTTGGCCACCTTCTGAGCTGCCTACAGGCTGCCACTGCAGGACCCATCCTTTGAATCCCCAGGAACATGCGTTCCTCCTCTGAAGTTGCACTGCTGGCCTCCAAATTGATTTTCCATGAGCTTTGGCCAGCTTTAGGGTAGACTGCCAGAGCAAGTGTTAGGCAATTTAAAATTCTATTGTTTGAAGTGGTCTCTGCCTCTTTCCATCCTAACCAGAGGCTAAAGGTAAGATTCTTAGAAGCAACCCACCCCTACAAAAAAAGACCAAGGTCTACTCCACTGCATAAACCAAAATGACCAGGCAATTCAACTTCTTTACTTTAAACTTGTACTCATCAGGTCTTTCTGTAGTACATCTGCCTGTGCCTTGAGTTTTTATTTTTAAGGCTGAGTTAATAGTGAATGTACAAAATCATTCTGGAGCATCTTTTTTAATTGACCTTGTGTGCTTTATTCTGTTTCTTTTTTTATAACATAATCTGAGAATTTTGGAAAACTTTGTGACTCAATATAACAACTAATGCAAAATATTGATGAGTAATATTCATAAGGCTGTATATTAGTCAGTCAAGTGACTCATGAGATTCTAAACATTTAAGAACAAAAAAGTCATTAAAAGTTAGTTACCCTATCCCAACACCATAACTTTTCAAATAAGCAGGAAAAAAAAGCCCAGAAATGTAAAGCCAAGTTTTTTAAGTCCAGTAGCTAGATTGAGACAAAATAAAAAGCTTATTTATCTTTGTAACCTTATGCCAACCACAGTAGTTGCTTCTTGAACTAAACTGATTTGATCCAAGTTTTCATGTCTCTCCAACCTTTCCATTATGAATGGTATAGTCCTTTAGGTTCTTTTCTTAACTTTTTATTATCATCATTTAGTAACGTAAGGGACTTCCCAGGTGGCACTAGTGGTAAAGAACCCACCTGTCAATGCAGGAGACAAGAGACTTGGGTTTGATCCCTGTGTCAGGAAAATCCCCTGGAGAAGGAAATGGCAATGCATTCCAGTATCTTACTTGGAGAATTCCATGGACAGAGAAGGCTGTCAGGCTATGGTCAATAGTGTTGCAAAGAGCTGGACACAACTGAAGCGACTTAGCATGGAGCACAGAGTAACATAAACTGAAAGGGTATAATTAAACTAAAGTCTCGATTGAGAGCACCAGATCAGCAAAAACAATCCTAATTATCAAGCTCTTGAACTGACATATGTATAAAGAAACTTAATTATTATTTCCACAACATATTACAATTTTGGACTATCTAACTGAATACCATCACCAAAAGAGAAACATAAATTAAGAAGGAGCTTCTGATCTACAGCATCTTATCAAATAAATGTGTGTGTATATATCTTTCCTTTGAACATTTTACTAATCACAACCGGTACTCTAAGCTATAAAGTTTCCAGATAGATCACAGGGTGTTGAAAGGCGCCATCTAATACTTGAAAGCTACCAAACATCTTTAAAAGAATACTATATCTGTGAAGAAAAACTTGAGACAATCTCTCACATTATCCAAGCAATTTTCAGTTACTGAGGCCACCAAATTGCCTCCATATGAAGCACCCCAACTTATAAAGTGGTATCTTCTCTGGGGATAAAAATATAACAAAGTTCTTCTGAATTCTAATTTTAAACCATGAACTTTGATGTTGCTGATTCTACAAATTTAGTCTATATATTAAGATAAGAAACAATATTTCTTTGCATCTATTAAGGTTATAGTAATTATCCTTAGTCCTCACTTAGCCACACCCACAATTCCAGCAGTTTAGCTTTATGAAGGCACTCAAGATTATTGTGATTATTCTAAAAATCTATCTCTTCAATAGATTCTCAAGAAGCTTTACCATTCCATCCAAAGTCTTCAGTCTTAGTGAATGCCACTGGCTAGCTATGATAATTTTTGCTTTTTATCTGGAGTCAGCACATTAGAAACATATCTTTTGTGCTCTGTCCTCAAGGTCTGTAGCTACATAATCAAAATGTATTGATTCAGCCTTCTCTAGATTCCAATATCAAGCTCATCCACAGGTTTGAAGAAGCTTAATGCTTCTGGGCCAACGTTAATTCAGTTTTGCTTTTAGTCCCATACACTTTTATACTCTTTCTTAATGCTTGCATTTTTTATTAACTCATTCACCAAAAACTTTGAGACTGCATTATGTGCTAGACTAGAAGGATCAAATATATGATATGCATGTTGCTCTTCCTACAACCAGTGCCCAGGACAAACACCATTAATCAACAATGCCTTTTGCTCTTTTCTACTACAATCATCTAAACACACTGTGTTATCTAGACAGCTTAAATAGCTAGTTACTGCCTTAGAGTTTGATTACAAGTTGAAACCTACTTACCATCACTACACTAGATATGGCAGGTGATAAAAACAGACTAGTGGGGAAGAGAGAACTACAAACCATTAGATACAATACAGTGCTTAATATGTTAATAGCAACACATAAGAAAACTCAGACTTGGGAAGGAAGATGCGAGAGTAACCAAGTCTGTTTCCATATGAAGTAAAACCTTGATTTAGTTTCAAGGAACAGGTTAGAATTGAGTGGGTTAAATGGTGGTGGGTGAAGGGCAGTAATATGTGTAAAGCTAATTAGATTTGAAAGACTCCATCTCTTCTGGAAACAGCAGCACGCTTAAATGTGGTTGAAGACAAGAAGTTGTGGGGAAGTCATGAGTCAAGGCATCGCCAATTCCGAAAATCACGCAAGAGTTTGGCATTTCACTCTAAACGCAATGAGAAGTCATTGGTAAAGGTATGACAAGGGATTCCTAAGGGAGAAAGATCATTTTTATATAATGTGAAAAGCAGGTTAGGAAAAGGTGAAGCAGGAGATAGGGAACCTGTATGGAAGCTTTTGTAGTGACTGACAGGAATCATGTAATCATGTAAAGTGATTCTGCTGCTGCTGCTGCGTTGCTTCAGTTGTGTCTGACTCTGTGCGACCCCATAGACGGCAGCCCACCAGGCTCCCCCGTCCCTGGGATTCTCCAGGCAAGAACACTGGAGTGGGTTGCCATTTCCTTCTCCAAGCAGTGATTCAGCTGTGGTTAATTAAAAAAGAAAAAAAAAAGGAAGACACGATATCAAAGATGAGCTCCAATTATGACCCTAGGGTTTTATTTCTGTCCCTGAATTTTAGGGTTCCATACTCTGGTCTCTAAGACTTTAAACTCTTACTATTGTCATGTCTGTTGCTCAAAATCCTTAGTTTCCCCACATATTACAACCTTGTCATTTGAAATTGTCGAGCTGGTTTACACTCCTGTTATCTTCGACTTGGTTTGGACTTAGTGCTGAGGGAACACATGGTCCAATTTGCCCTTCTCCTAGGCAGGTTGACCCTCCAATTAGTGTTGCATTTCCCAACAGGCACATTTTTAAAAATTAAACTGATTTCAGAGACTCAAAGCTCTGGTCTTATTCTAGTGTTGCAACCCTTGTAGTGTGCTCAGTTGTGTCCAACTCTTTGAGACCACATGGACTGCAGCCCACCAGGCTCCTCTGTCCATTGGATTGTCCAGGCAAGAATACTGGAATGGGTTGCCATTTCTTTCCCCAAGTGGATCTTCCTGACCCAGGTATCAAACCCATGTTTCCCGAGTCCCTTTGTTGGCAGGCAGATTCTTTACCAGTGTGCCACCTAGGTTCTGCTTTACATGGTATATTTGTAAAGACTCCTTAAACTGGCCTCCCTTGAATTTTTAGCCGATATGGTTATCATCTTATCCTGAAGTCTTTGAAAGAAACACTTCTGTTGAAAAAATGAGAAGCAACTGGTCTTTACAATAATTTTTTTGTTAAAGGATAAGAATGAGATAACAGAGACAAGCAACTACCTAGCACATTTTCAGAAACTATGTTTTACTTCTATAAGTATAGTCTGCAAGATCATAAAGCTATTACAGAGAATGATGGAGAATGGTTACCATCATCCCCTGTAGGCAAATACCTGAAGAATAATAATAAAAAAAAAATCTGTGGTTTTCACAGAGGAGAATGCATCTTCTTGTGTCAATTAGGTTTTCCTGGGATTATTGACTGTAGCTGAAGAAAATTTATTTAAGACACTGCAATGCATTTACCAACTATTAAAAAGCAAATACAGATTTGTTTTATAACTCACTGCAGGCTTTTCCAGCCAAGTCATTCCAAATCTCTCCATTTTCATGTGACAAACACACTCTGTTTGGAAGCCAGAATTTACTAGTTTGATTGCATTTGGGTCAATTTGGGGGAACAATGGGACAGTTTAAGAATATTCCTCATTTGAGTTTGTAATTTCACAAATGGCTCAAGAGAAGCAAATATTTTGTTTCTGCTTTAGTCTGTCACATGCATGAAATACACCTGTCATACCCATTCAATGTAAAGGAATTGATTCATTATCTCTACATATGTGAATGGTAGAATACACATTTGAATGAGCTGGATGAAGCAGGAATGAAAAGGAGGTGAAGGTAGAGCTAAGATGTTGGCTGGAAACCTCTGGAGCTTCCAGGTGAAATTGGAAACTTCAGCTTGTATCCTGGAGGGCAAAGAGAGAATGGTAATAAAGAGACAGACCAGGGACTTCCCTGGCAGTCTGGTGGTTAAGAATCCATGCTTCCATGCAGGGGGCATGGGTTTGATTCCTAGTCAGGAAACTAAGATTCCACATGTTGCATGCATGGTCGAAAAAAATAAATAAAAGGAAAATAAAATTTTAAAAAAGAGAGAGACCATTTCAGATTGATAGGGAGAAGGTTTAACAAGTGCAGGAGCTTACATACCAAGCTTGTCTCAGGCAGCCACCAGACAAGTAAATCTTTGTATCCATCACCAGGATCTTAAAAGTCTATACTAAAGTCTTAACTGGTCAGTCACGTACAGTGTCCATATGGTCTCCACACACCTTAATCTCTCAAGGGTGTGTCCCTGTAAAAGCTCCTAATTTTGGAATGGTGGACAGAACATATATTCCAAAGACAGGAGAGGGAGTGAGGAGCCCCTAATAGCATAGTTCTAGCTCTGGGTCAGTTAGCGGGCACATTCTCTCCATGGTCAACACAAAGTTGGCTAGAAAGTGCTTGGGAAAGTAGAGAAGTATCAAGGCAGTCTCAGAGAAACTAAAGATGTACAGTTTCTTAGCAGTATATCTAAATGATCCTCAGAATGATATTTTGAGAGGCAATGCTCTGTATCAAATAAGCCCCAGGTTTAAGTCTACAAGATAAAAGTTGATTCCCCGTTCAAAGTCCAGTGTCATCTGGACAACTGGATGACTGAGAAGCTGCTTCTAATCAATGAATTATTCATAGCTTCCAGTTAACTCTTTTTTGCAGGGGTACATTGACCCTTGAATGATGTAGGGGTTAGGAGCACTGACCCTCTGCAAAGTGAAAATCCGAGGATAATTTGTAATTAATTGATCTTCTGTATACACGGCTCCTCCCCATTCGAGGTTCCACACCCATGAATTCAATCATGGACTGATGCAGTTCAAATCCACATTGTCAACTTCATCTGAAACTCTAGTCTACTCTTTGGTATTAGCAAGCTGAATTAAATAAAACTGTTTCTGTGGAACTATCAGTACACAGTACAAAAGTCAGAAAAGTAAGAAAGAATTATATTTCATTTTGGGCATCTGGGAAAATCTGACTAGGCAAAGGGGTCCAGATACTAAACCCTTAGGCAGTCAGGTCTATTTCTTTAATCAAAGATAAGTGCCAGGGGCTTGCTTAGATTACAAAAATTCTTTGTTCTAAATCTCTATCAAGCAGACTTTTGATTACAATTTAACTTCCCATGTACTTTCCCAGAGAGCAGAAAATGTAACTTATCTGTGAGCACTTGAGGAAATATAACTGTTTTATTTGTTATGTCCCAATGCTTGATTTTTTTAAAAAAATAGACTTATTGAGACATAATTTACCTACTGTGCATTTCAACTATTAATAACGTACAGTTTAATGTTGTTATTGCTATTTTGTATATTCACAGAGTTCTTTTCAACCATTACCAAAATTAAATTTAGATTGTTTTATTACTTTTATCACCCCAGAAACTTCCAATATCAGTAACTCATCATTGTTTTTTAGAATTGTCTTTTTCAAATTTATAGAGCCATAAGTGATGTATAACATTGTATAAGTTTAAAGTATATGATTGAATTATTTGATATACACACATATTATGAAATTATTGTCCTAATAAAGTTGTTAAGACATCATTTGCCTCACATAATTACCATTTGTTGTTATTGTCATAGTGAAAACACTTAAGATCCACTTTCACAGCAACTTGCAAGTGTTCTCCAGGCAAGAATACTGGAGCGGGTAGCCACTCATAAATTTTTCTTCACTTTTGCCTATGTGCCTTGAAGATTATGACTAGACCCTTTCCAATATTGTACATGGTTAATTTTCCTGCTTGTTTTGGAGTTTTTAAGTGAGCATATAGCACTGCACCTAT
Organism: Bos indicus; assembly: GCF_029378745.1. NCBI lineage: Eukaryota > Metazoa > Chordata > Mammalia > Artiodactyla > Bovidae > Bos > Bos indicus. The sequence continues at coordinate 53,717,316 of NC_091764.1, read as the reverse complement.
TTTGGCCTCTTGTAAGAACAGGATAACATGGTTCCTTGGTGGCTCAGACAGTAAAGAATCTGCCTGCAATGCAGGAGATCTGGATTTGATCCCTGGGTTGGAAAGATCCCCTCAAGAAGGGAATGGCAACACACTCCAGAATTCTCTTGCCAGGTGAATTCCATGGATAGAGGAGCCTGGCAGTCTCCAGTTTATAAGGTTGCAAAGAGTTGGATATGACTGAATGACAAACACACACACACAGCAGGTAAGATAAGTCTTCAGAGCAAGATGATTAAAGGACAAAGGGGAATAAAATAAATCTATTCTTATTCAATATGGTATTTGCCTGAGAGGCATCAGTAAGATGGCAGAGTAGGAAACTCTGAGTACTCCTTCCCTACCCCCAACCCCAAACATACTGATTCAACAAAAATTCATGGGCAAATTTCATTTATGAAATTTCTCTCTTGAAGATTACTTGACCACATATACATAGGTTTATTTTTGGGCTCTCTATTCTGTTCCATTGGACTTTGTGTCTGTTTTTGTGCTCATACCATATAGTTTTGATAACTATAGCTTTAGAATATAGTTTGAAATCAAGAAATGTGATGCTATCAACTTATCTCAAGATTTCTTTGTCCATTTGAGGTCTTTTGTACTGTGTGTGTGTGCTAAGTCACTTCAGCTGTGTCCAACTCTGTGTGACACTATGGACTGTACCCTTCCAGGTTCATCTGTCCAGGATTTTCCAGGCAAGACTGGAGTGGGTTGCCATGCCCTTCTCCAGGGGATCTTCCTGAACCAGGGATCAAACCTGTGTCTCTTGGGTCTCCTGCATTGGCAGGCAGCACCACCTGGGAAAGTGAAAGTGAAAGTCACTCAGTCGTGTCCGACTCTTTGCGGCCCTATGCACTATATACACCATGGAATTCTCCAGGCCAGAATACTGGACTGGGTAGCCTAACCCTTCTCCAGCGGATCTTCCCAACTCAGGAGTGGAACCAGGGTCTCCTGCATTGCAGGTGGATTCTTTACCAGCTGAGCTTCTCAGGGAAGCCATATTGTACTATGCTGCTGCTGCTGCTGCTGCTGCTAAGTCACTTCAGTCTATGTGTGACCCCATAGACGGCAGCCCACCAGACTCCCCCGTCCCTGGGATTCTCCAGGCAAGAACACTGGAGTGGGTTGCCATTTCCTTCTCCAATGTGTGAAAGTGAAAAGTGAAAGTGAAGTCACTCAGTCGTGTCTGACTCCTGGAGACCCCAGGGACTGCAGCCCACCAGGCTCTCTGTATATCTGTCTCCCTGTCTGGTGATTCTGATTTAATATTATGTTTAAAAATACTATATATTTATTTTTATTTAAGAATCTTTGGATTTTTTCATAATGTTGCTATTAGCATATGACATGCAAATAATATATTTTCAACTTCCACTACACCCAGGTATCAGTGCTCCTTTTTAGGAAAAACTCAATTCTTCCTTCAATTACTAGCTTGGTTGCAAACCTCCATGCTTTGGAACACACTGTTATGTATCACCAGGATTGGAAGAGAATTGCAAAGAATTTTAATTCAGGATATAGGAAAGCTATGGTAAATTATAGAGAAGAACGAAAGAGAGGGAACTGCATTTACTAGGTTTTAAAGCTCAACATTCAGAAAACAAAGATCATGGCATCTGGTCTCATCACTTCATGGGAAATAGATGGGGAAACAGTGGAAACAGTGTCAGACTTTATTTTTTGGGGCTCCAAAATCACTGCAGATGGTGACTGCAGCCATGAAATTAAAAGACGCTTACTCCTTGAAAGAAAAGTTATGACCAACCTAGATAGCATATTGAAAAGCAGAGACATTACTTTGCCAACAAAAGTCCGTCTAATCAAGGCTATGGTTTTTCCTGTGGTCATGTATGGATGTGAGAGTTGGACTGTGAAGAAGGCTGAGAGCCAAAGAATTGATGCTTTTGAACTGTGGTGTTGGAGAAGACTCTTGAGAGTCCCTTGGACTGCAAGGAGATCCAACCAGTCCATTCTGAAGGAGATCAGCCCTGGGATTTCTTTGGAGGGAATGATGCTAAAGCTGAAACTCCAGTACTTTGGCCACCTGATGCGAAGAGTTGACTCATTGGAAAAGACTCTGATGCTGGGAGGGATTGGGGGCAGGAGGAGAAGGGGACGACAGAGGATGAGATGGCTGGATGGCATCACTGACTCGATGGACGTGAGTCTGAGTGAACTCCGGGAGTTGGTGATGGACAGGGAGGCCTGGCGTGCTGTGATTCATGGGGTCATGAAGAGTCGGACACGACTGAGCGACTGAATTGAACTGAACTGAGAAGGAACCTGCGGAAGGTTGTTTTGAACAGAAGTTCATTGAAGAGCAGAAGTTCGAGGTTGTGGTGGTTTCTCATTGACTGTAAGCTGTGGTTAGAGCATTGTTGCTGGGGTAGGGAGGGATCTTCCTTTTCTTAAAAGCAGGGGATAAAATTCTCATTGACTAATGTCTTTCCCTGTCAAAATAATTCTTATCTTTGGTTGCCGGTTATGGATATTTCAAGGAGTGGTACTAGTGTGAGAGTTGCCCCTATAGGGCTTCTCACCCCCATTTTAAATGAGGTTTCCAGGCTCCCCCATCCATGGGATTTTCCAGGCAAGAGTACTAGAGTGGGGTGCCATCGCCTTCTCCCATATCGTAGTATAGTTCATATGAATTTTAGGATTAAGAGAGGTATTTCTTTTAAAAGAAAATTGTGTCATTTCTTTCAATACCTCTTTAACACATTCAAGGTAACATTCATTCTCCTTAACTTATCACCCAACTACATGTGACCTGATGTCTGCTGCTGTCTAATTTCAACTATTTATTTATTTTCATAGAATAAATATATGAATGAATAAAAGAATGAATGGATGAATTGGTTATGGCCCCAAAGACAATGAAACAGAAAATTTATAACAATATTTAAAATCTCTGAGGCTTCACTCAAAGGCATCAATCAAGATGCCTATTTCATTTTTATACTATGAACACATAGTAGGCATTCCAAGTTTACTGAATTGAAACATTTTTAAGTTGACAAGAACCCTATGAAATATAAGAGCTTTATTATTATTATTAATTTTTGGTGCATGGTGGTATTGAAAAATCTATTTACCAAAAACTGGTTACTCAGTCTTTGATGATAATGAATTTCTTTCTCTAGAGAGTCTTTCACAAATGTGATAAATTATTTTTTTTATAGAGCATAGTTGAGATTAAAAACTCAAGTCAATTGTAGTAGGCAGAAAAATGCAGTTTTATTTTACTTTTATAGATTATTATGATTTTGTGTATGACATGACTATTCAAATAGTTGAATTTCTGTATGTATGTTTGCCCACTAAAATGGATGAGAAAAAATGGTAAAGTTGCTCTCTGTATATCTGTCTCCCTGTCTGGTGATTCTGATTTAATATTATGTTTAAAAATACTATATATTTATTTTTATTTAAGAATATTTGGCTTTTGTCATAATGTTGCTATTAGAATATGGCATGCAAATAATATATTTTCATATAGAGAACATTTGTGAATAACAAAGAGATTGCAATTAATATATATGTAGAAAGCTTCAGAAAATTTTGCCCCTTAACTAGAATTAATCACAATTATGATTTTGGTCTGTCAGGTGAGTATATGCTCCTTGGTTCTGTCTCATCACAACAAAGATTTGGAGTGAAGGACATTAAAGCCCTCAGCATGTCACAGCTCTAGGGTCTTGGACAGACTGTGTTATAGCTCTTAGACAAATCAGTGTTACAGCTCTATTTTGTTTAGGAAATAGCAAGAAAATCCATCCTCCAGGTGTGAGGGCATGCCGATCCAAAGACGTGAAGAGAAGAGAGTGGGGGAGCATGCCAATACATGGGAGAGAGAGAGAGAGAGTGCTTTGGCTCCTCTTTTTATATGTTTTTCCCTCCCTTTGGGCCTGCCCTATGTAAATTGGGCTAGCCAGGAGTGCTGTTTGTTCTACCTGAGGTTCTCACTCAGGTCCTCAGACCTTCCTTTGACCTTCCTTTGTTCTATTTCCGTGGGCTTTTCCCTTGCTTGTCTTTTAGCCACTGCCATTTTGGACTCCTGTTTCCTATTCTAACTACCTAATAGGTCTCATGAAATTTAAGTATTTATCATAAAAAAATAAAGTTATAATAAGATACCCCCAAAAATCCTAAAATGTAGGATTTGGTAAAATATTGGTAAAATTTGGTAAAAATTTTGTAAAATTTAGGATATGGTAAAATAATACATTAAGGTCATAATGTTTTCCAGTAGGCATGTATGGATGTGAGAGTTGGACTGTGAAGAAAGCTGAGCACCGAAGAATTGATGCTTTTGAACTGTGGTGTTGGAGAAGACTCTTGAGAGTCCTTTGGACTGCAAGGAGATCCAACCAGTCTATTCTAAAGGAGATCAGACCTGAGATTTCTTTGGAAGGAATGATGCTAAAGCTGAAACTCCAGTACTTTGGCCACTTCATATGAAGACTTGACTCATTGGAAAAGACTCTGATGCTGGGAGGGATTGGGGGCAGGAGAAAAGCAGACAACAGAGGATGAGATGGCTGGATGGCATCACCAACTCAATGGACATGAGTTTGAGTGAACTCTGGGAGTTGGTGATGGACAGGGAGGCCTGGCATTCTGTGATTCATGGGGTCGCAAAGAGTGGGACATGACTGAGCGACTGAACTGAACTGAACTGACCTGAAGGTCATAATGAGGTATATTCTTCATTATTTGAGATTAACTAGTTCGTGGATTTTTCTAATACTGAAGATCCATTATAATTAACATGAATTGGCACTTAAAATATTTAATGTTATTGTACCCTTTTAAAATAATTTAAATGTTGTTTAGTGGCCACTTTTCAAAAATAAGTGGAAACTTGGAAATGTATTTTTGAATAAAAATGTGTGTGTTGTATGTGTTGTTTCCACAATTCAATCCTGATGAACTCATCTGAGTGCAGTTCTGTCTCTACAGTCAGTGAAAATGATGAACTGAGATCCATTTTACGGATCACAAAGTTGACTGAGAAAGGCCTTCTAGAGCTATAAGACTTAACTATATTGGTCACTTTATTCTTCACTGAAAAATAGATGTTTGGAGGATAAACTTATTCAACTCTAGCTACTTTAAAATCAGGTCTGACTTATTTACCTGATTTTTTCCTATAATATATGGCTTAAAAATTAGCTGCTAAATTGAATTATACTGCTAAAATATCCTTCATCACAAGCCTGATTTGTTACACTTCTATTATAAGAAATTTTAAAAGGTTGATAGAAATCAATACCAAGAGATAATTAGTATTGAATTGGATAGGGAAGCTGCTTTAATACATGGGAGCTGTTGTATGGATACAGAGTATCAACAATCCATTTTGTTGTTGTCTGCAGGAGAAATACTTGGTTTGTGAATATTTAAATATGGTCTGATCTTTGTAAGTTTGAGTGTAATAGTTTTGTTTTCTCTTTTGTCCCTCTCCTTTATCTCTCTAATTACTCCACCTGATGATTTCTCCTCCCTTCTTTAATCCCTTTTTCTCTATCATGTCCCACTCTGGCTTCTCTTTCTATTTTCCTTTTAATCTTGCTCTGCACACACTACTTTTCCAGAGCCAATTTGTTTCCCAGACTGGAAACCACTGCTTATCTGAGGGAGGGGAACTTTGCCCCATGGAGCTGTTCTGGTCAGATAAGCAGGTGGCCGCTGATTGGATAGGACAAACTTGGCTGGGGTCTCTTCTGGCTTGAACTGAGCAACAGAAGCAGAGCTGGGAGGCACAGCCAAAGCTGAATAGGGAATGCTTGGGGGGTGGGATAAACCTTTCATAGATTCTAAACCTAAATATGTTTTGCTTGAGTTGATCATTTTGTCATAGGTTTCTCTCTTTGACTGCTATTCAGCGTATTCCTAATGGATTTCCTATGGCAGCAAAATAGGCACTATCATGTGTACCTGCATTTTGAAAACATAAATTTTCAGCAGGCACTTATGAAATACCCCCTCTATTAGCAACAAGCTTCCCATGGTGTCTTATGACTGTTCTTTGTTGAAAAATGGCTCAGAATTTGATTTATTTTCCACATTTCATAGTTGATAGGACTTTTCATAATAAGTTAAATACCCTTGGTTCATTTTGTTTTGGTACACAACAGGCGTTTTAATGAAATTATTTGTGTAGCTCTTTTCCAGTGAAGATGATGCTTCTGACCTTGCAGCTGTGTGCAGGGGTGGCCAAATCTGCTAATCAGTGACCCTTGTTCATCACAGTACTGCTTGCATACAGAAGTTAGCTTGACAGTTGAGGCTGGTGCCTCTTTTCTGGCTGCTTTTCATTAATGTTCTCTCATTTTCTCCATAGGATTAGGTTGCTGCCACAGGTGGCTTAGTGGTAAAGAATTTGGCTGCCAATGCAGGTGACACAGAAGATGTGGGTTTGATCCCTAGGTCGAAAAGATACCCTAGAGGAGTAAATGGCAACCTCCTCCAGTATTCTGGCCTGGGAAATTCTGTGGACAGAGGAGCCTGCCAGGCTATAGTCCATTGGGTTGCAAAGAGTCAGACACAGCTGAGCACGCATGCATTCATTCATATGCAGACAAGGCATATAAAATGATACAGGAATTTTTTTATGGGAGGATTTCCTGAAAAGAGACAATATTATCATGAAAATTGTTGCAGTGATTCAGATGAATCGTTTCCCAATTTGAGTGCATGAAAATCACCTGGAGGGCTAAAATGCAAATCCCTGGGCTCCATCCATACAGTTTCTCTTTCAGTGGGGCTGTGGTGGTGGGGAGGTGGCTGGGAGAATGAATATGGCCTCCTAATATGGTCCTAGGTGATACCAATGCTGCTGGCCCAGGACAGCACTTGGAAAATGTCTGGAATAGATGGATGGATTATCCTACAGACACCTCAGCCCCCACAGCCATACCTCCTCCTCTGTTCCACGTTGGTTTAGTTGCAGCAATCATTAACACTCACGATCTTTCCATTGCTCATCAGCCCACCTGAGCATCATTTCATAACTGGAGGCCATGCTTCAAGCTAATTTTATAAGTTTATAAACTGTCCTCGTCTTCCCATTTTTCTGGCATTTCTGGATGTTTCACCATCATTCATTTTCTTCAGACAATGAGCTGTGTGTGAATTTTCTTTCAGAAGAAAACAATTATGTCCTGTGAAGATGGACAACGCTATAAGAACTTGTTAGTGGTGGTGTGTCTTTTGAATGCTGAGCTGGGTGCATAGACGAGATGATAAAAGTGTTCGAGTAAGTGGGAGCTGCCTGCCTATTACCTCAGTTCTACTCATTCAAAAGGTGACATTAGAGATTATGATTTTAAGTTTGACTTAGAAATTGAAGCCTCTGTTGTATGACTGCTGTTGCTTAGTCACTAAATCATGTAGGACTCTTTTGCAACCCCATGGACTGTAGCCCTTCAGGCTCCTATCTGACTGTAGGCCAGTGTATAAAAGCAAAGTATTGATTTTCTTAATCTTTTTTTTTAAAGCTCACTGTCTAGTTTTCACCACATTAAAGGTCAGGGACAGGTGCAGCCAAAGATGGAGAAGCTCTATACAGTCAGCAAAAACAAGACCAGGAGCTGACTGTGGCTCAGATCATGAACTCCTTATTGCCAAATTCAGACTGAAATTGAAGAAAGTGGGGAAAACCACTAGACCATTCATGTGGGATCTAAACCATATCCCTTATCACTATACAGTGGAAGTGAGAAATAGATTTAAGGAATACATCTGAGGAACAGAGTCCCTGATGAACTATGGACAGAGGTTCGTGACATTGTACAGGAGACAGGAATCAAGACCATTCCCAAGGGAAAAAAAAATGCAAAAAAGCAAAATGGTTGTCTGAGAAGGCCTTACAAATAGCTGAGAAAGGAAGAGAAGTGAACAGCAAAGGAAAAGGAAAGATATAAGCATCTGAATGTAGAGTTCCAAAGAATAGCAAGGAGAGATAAGAAAGCCTTCCTCAACGATCAATGCAAAGAAATAGAGGAAAACAACACACTGGGAAAGACTAGAGATCTCTTCAAGAAAATTAGAGATAGCAAGGGAACATTTCATGCAAAGATGGGCTTGATAAAGGACAGAAATGGTATGGACCTAACAGAAGCAGAAGATATTAAGAAGAGGTGGTAAGAATACACAGTGAACTGTACAAAAGAGATCTTCACAACCCAGATAATTACAATGGTGTGATCACTCACACTCACCTAGAGCCAGACATCCTGGAATGTGAAGTCCAGTGGGCCTTAGAAAGCATCACTACGAACAAAGCTAGTGGAGGTGATGGAATTCCTGTTGACCTATTTAAAATCCTTAAAGATGATGCTGTGAAAGTGCTGCACTCAATATATCAGCAAATTTGGAAAACTCAGCAATGGCCACAGGACTGGAAAAGGTCAGTTTTCGTTCCAATCCCAAACAACGGCAATGCCAAAGAATGCTCAAACAACTGCACAATTGCACTCATCACACATGCTAGTAAAGTAATGCTCAAAATTCTCCAAGCCTGGCTTCAGCAATACATGAACTGTGAACTTCCAGATGTTCAAGCTGGTTTTAGAAAAGGCAGAGGAACCAGAGATCAAATTGCCAACATGTGCTGGATCATTGAAGAAGCAAGAGAGTTCCAGAAAAACATCTATTTCTGCTTTATTGGCTATGCCAAAGACTTTGACTGTGTGGATCACAATAAACTGTGGAAAATTCTGAAAGAGATGGGAATACCAGACTACCTGGTCTGCCTCTTGAGAAATCTGTATGCAGGTCAGGAAGCAACAGTTAGAACTGGACATGGAACAACAGACTGGTTCCAAACAGGAAAAGGAGTACGTGAAGGCTGTATATTGTTACCCTGCTTATTTAACTTCTATGCAGAGTACATCATGAGAAACGCTGGGCTGGAGGAAGCACAGGCTGGAATCAAGATTGCCGGGAGAAATATCAATCACCTCAGATACGCAGATGACACCACTCTATGGCAGAAAGTGATGAGGAACTAAAAAGCCTCTTGATGAAAGTGAAAGAGGAGAATGAAAAAGTTGGCTTAAAGCTCAACATTCAGAAAACTAAGATCATGGCATCAGGTCCCATCACTTCATGGCAGATAGATGGGGAAACAGTGGGAACAGTGTCTGACTTTATTATTTTGGTCTCCAAAATCACTGCAGATAGTGATTGCAGCCATGAAATTAAAAGACGTTTACTCCTTGGAAGGAAAGTTAATACCAACCTAGACAGCATATTCAAAAGCAGAGACATTACTTTGCCAACAAGGGTCTGTCTAGTCAAGGCTATGGTTTTTCCAGTAGTTGTGTATGGACATGAGAGTTGGACTATAAAGAAAGCTGAGCACCGAAGAATTGATGCTCTTTGCACTGTGGTGTTGGAGAAGCCTCTTGAGAGTCCCTTGGGCTGCAAGGAGATCCAACCAGTCCATCCTAAAGGAGATCAGTCCTGGGTGTTCATTGGAAGGACTGATGTTGAAGCTAAAGTTCCAATACTTTGGCCACCTGATGTAAAGAGCTGACTCATTTGAAAAGACCCTGATGCTGGGAAAGATTGAGGGCAGGAGAAGAAGGGGACGGCAGAGGATGAGATGGTTGGATGGCATCACCAACTCAATGGACATAGGTTTGGGTGGACTCTGGGAGTTGGTGATGGATAGGGAGGCCTGCTGTGGTTCATGGGGTTGCAAAGAGTCCGACATGACTGAGTGACTGAACTGAGCTAAACTGAGCTCTAGTTTTCAAAAGGTCTAATAAAGTCACTTCCTTAGCTTTGAAGCTGTTGATGAGGATGTTTGTAGCAGATGTGATCTATCTGAGAATGTTGACATATGACAAGTTTGTGTTGTATCCTAGGCCCTAGACATTTTATTAAGGTAATTAATTACTGGTTACATGTTATTCAGACAGTGATACTGCCAGGATACAGGATGGATGAAAAGTACCCCTGGAAGGATGTAGGGGATAACTTTGAAGTGCCCCACGTAACTAGATTTCAAAATTCCTTTAGGGCAAGTGTCATACTGCTTCCTTCTTAATGACAGTATTAACACATCTTGACTATATTTTGCCTTCAACATTCACAATTAATTCACTTATTAGACAAGTGATATTAACATCATCTTGAGGGAAGGAAATCCTGAGAAAAAATATATTAAGTATTTCCCCAAGTATGACCTTTGGAAATTAGTTCTTGGAAATTATGTGTGTCTATGTATTAGTTGCTCAGTTGTGTCTGACTCTGCAACCCATGGACTGTGCCCGCCAGGAATTGTCTGTCCATGGAATTCTCCAGGCCAGAACACTGGAGTGGGTTGCCATTCCTTTCTTAAGGGCTTAGAAATTGTGTTCCTCATCATAGAAAATTTAGGAAAAAATATAACCCATTTCCTCTGCACTCAAAGTCATAATACAAATAAGCAAAATAAAGTCCCCAGGTGGTGCTGTAGGAATAAATAAAAGTATTAAAATTAAAATCATATATTTAGGATTGTTTATCCTGAGTCTTTACTTAAACACAAGCCTTGCTTCTAGCATGACATAAAAAATATTCCTTGAAACCAATGTTATCACAAATACTTACACTTCTGATTACTCTCCAGTCTATTTTTCAAACAAAGATCATATCCCTGTTTTCTAAAGCAGTATTTTTCTCCCTTCTGGCTCCATCCAACCTTTTCCCTGGATTAATGCAATGATCTTCTCCTTCCACTCTAGCCCTTCCACTCTCCCAGATTCTTTCTCTAAATATCACCATTTTTAGTCTTTTAGCAATGTAAATAAGATTGTGTGACCACCCACCATAGTTGAACCTCACAATTAGTTTTCATGACAGTTCAAATAAATCACCCGCTAATGATATTTCATACAATTCTACCTCTCACTAAGCATCCTAGAGCCACATCGATCTTTTCTTAGGTATATGAAAGAAACCAAAGTTCTTTCTTTATTTTTTAAAATTGAAGTGTACTTGATTTACAAAATTGTATTAGTTTCGAGTATATAGAAATGCATATTATTTTGCATTCTAGGTTATTACAAGATAATTTAATATAGTTCTCTGTGCTATAGAGTAAATCCTTGTTTCTTATCTATTTTATATAGTTTATATCCTCTTAAAAACATATTTTCAATTTATTCCCACCCCCCCTCCCTTTCCTCTCTGGTAATCTTAAGTCTGTTTTCTATGTCTGTGAGCCTGTTTTTGTTTTGTATACAGATTCACTTGTATTGTTTTTAGATTGCACATATAAGTGATATCATATAATACTTATAACTTTATCTTTCTGACTTACTTTACTTAGTACGATATTCTTTAAGTCCATCCTTGTTGCTGCAATTGGTGATATTTCATTCTCTTTTCATTCTTTTTCTGGCTGAGTAATATTCCACTGTGTGTGTGTGTGTGTGTGTGTGTGTGTGTGTGTGTGTGTGTGTGTGTGTGTGTGGTGTGTATCACATGGGCATTTAGGTTGTTTCTATGTCTTGGCTAAACTCATTCTTTAGGGTCTTTGCAATGGTTTTTCTCTCTGCCTGAGATGCTTGTCCTGTGCTCTTTGTATGACCAACTCCTTCTGAATTTAGGCTTCAGCTCAACTATGCCCCCTTCACAGGGAGCTTCTATGACTACCCTGTCTATTCCCAACTTAACTGTCATCATATTAACATAGTTCATATTCTTTGTAGATTATCACATTAGTTAAATTAACTTAACTAAAAGTTAATCTGTAGGTTAAATCTCACAAAGATTTAAGAAAAAATGAGATAATTTGTGAGATTATCACTAGTTGAAATTATTCTTTAAGCTTGCTTTCACTTGAATTTTTGTGTCTTTCTCAACTGAAGTGTGGGCTACTTTCTGATTTGTTCATTTATCTGATTGTATGCTTTGCCTTGTATGAAAGCAGAATTGCAAAATAATAGCTAGATAATGAAAGGCAAAATCTGAAGTGCTTCCAAAACACAAATTGCATTATAGATGCATAAAAATAATGCACAGCAAAAACTGTTGCTCTCTAATGGGAAGAGTCAATCATGTAAGGTCATTAAAAAGTAACTCAAACTCCATTACATTAACAAAAGAATAAAATTCCATTAGGCCAGGACTGGGAGGTTGGCTATTAATTAAACACTGCAGTGCTCGCCTGCATACATAGTCCTTAGAAACCCACCTAAAAATTTCCTTCAAGTAAGTCAATATAGACTCATCTTTGGCACTTAATAAATAAGACTTTTACCTAATGAAACAATGGAGCTGGTTTATGAATATCAGTAGATGCTAAAATATTAGAAGAAAGAATGATATAGAAAAATTTAATGGAAGATTTAGGCTAATAATTTAGCCTTTATTAGCCTAAGTGCTCACAACTATGTTAACATCACTAATAGAAGAAAACTTCCACATTACGGGCCTCCTGATATGATAGGAGGGAAAAAACAGAAAAAAATAACCCTCAGAAAACACAAAACAAAAACAGAATTAAATTAAGCCTCTAGATGTAACTTTCAGCTAATCGAAATATATGGGGATGGAGGAACATGTGAAATTATACCACAAGGATAAAACCAGCCATACCTAGAATAGTCTATGGCACACATGATGTACTACCTTAAGACTTTTTGGAAGAAAGGAACAAGGGCATGTTTAAGGAGATTAAACAGGTAAAATGGGCATTCCACGTGGTGCTAGTGGTAACCCTCCTGCCAGTGCAGGAGCCACAGAGACATGGGTTCAATCCCTGGCCCAGGAAGATTCCCCTGGAGGAAGGCATGATAACCCACTCCAGTATTCTTGTCTGGAGAACCTCACAGCCTGGCAGGTCCAGTTCAGTTCAGTCGCTCAATTGTGTCTGCTTCTTTGCAACCTAAAGGACTGCAGCACGCCAGGCTTCCCTGTCCATCACCAACTCCCAGAGCTTGCTCAAATTCATGCCCATTGAGTCAGTGATGCCATCCAACCATCTACAGTCCATGGGGTCGCAAAGAGTCAGACATGACTGAGGTTACTTAGCACACACATATGAACAGACAGGTGAGACAACATAACCCTTATTTCTCCTTCCCTCCTCCCTTCTTAGAGGTTGACCATCAGATGGAAATAATATGGAAAACACCTCTTAGAAATATTTAGATGGGTTTGAGTGTGTCCTTGAGCACTGACATTAGTGGCACACTCAGCTTGTTTAAGAGAGGATACAAAGCTTTGGGGAGATACTTCAAATATAACCATTTTTAATACAGCATGGGATGGTGATAGAGGACCATTCACAGAAGTTGCCTATTTATAGGAGCATTAAGGTGTGATTCAAACTGTGCAGACTCAAAATCTCACTTGATAAGATTACCCAAATTAAAGGCAACCACGGGTGGAGACTGAATCTAGGAGTACGCACCAGCATAGATGTCAGAGGAGACTAGATTAAACATACTGATGGTCAATTCTGGGAGTACATTACTCCAGGCATTTATAGCATTAATTCAGTCAATTCACTTTTTTCAATACATGTATCTTTTTGGCCATTTTATCTCCATTGTGTCTCACACATAGTGGAAGTACAAAAATCTTAAATGGGTGACAATTACTTGACTATGAATTCTGTGACAGCAGGAAGTATCTAAGGTCTTTAAAATGAATTAAACTTTAGAATCCTGCAGGGTGTCTGTCACATACAAGGCTCACAATTAGTGTGTTTAATAATTAAAAATGAATTAAAGCTTCACTATTTTAGACTCAAGCTTAGTGATATTAAGGGATTAAGATGTTCAGTTCAGTCGCTCAGTCGTGCCGACTCTTTGCAACCCCATGAATCACAGCACGCCAGGCCTCCCTGTCCATCACCAACTCCCAGAGTTCACTCAGACTCACGTCCATCCAGTCAGTGATGCCATCCAGCCATCTCATCCTCTGTCATCCCCTTCTCCTCCTGCCCCCAATCCCTTCCAGCATCAGAGTCTTTTCCAATGAGTCAACTCTTTGCATGAGGTGGCCAAAGTACTGGAGTTTCAGTTTTAGCATCATTCCTTCCAAAGAAATCCCAGGGCTGATCTCCTTCAGAATGGACTAGTTGGATCTCCTTGCAGTCCAAGGGACTCTCAGGAGTCTTCTCCAACATCACAGTTCAAAAGCATCAATTCTTTGGGACTCAGCTGTCTTCACAGTCCAACTCTCACATCCATACATGACCACTGTTACACCCATCAGAAAATAACTTTGGAGTTAGTTGTATTGAACTTATATTTTTGGTAAATGTATTCCCTGGCTTAAAAATTTCAAATTTTCCTATGTATTCAAACTTACATTCAACCATCATAAATAGCCACTAAGTAATGAGAAGAGCAATGATTTGTGAACACAAGGCTCTATATCCTTATGCCTTTTGTACCACTTACTAGATGCATGATCTTGGATGTCACTATACTCTCTAAACATCAGTTTGTTTCTCATTTTAAAAATGTGAATAACAACGCTTATTCAGTACACATGCAACAATATTTACAAAATAGCTAATCCAATGCTGACTATGTAGTAAATACTAAATAAAATTTTGAAAAATAACTCTTTCATCCTCACACCACTAAGCTACTTTCTTCCTATTCTTCATTCCTTAATGGGAATTATCACTCTTGTTGCCTAAAGAAGGTTCAAATATAAAGGCATAATTTAGTTTTAAAAGACTAGCACATCACGTGCAACCATATTTGGTGTGAGTACAAACACTTTCCCTCCTACGCTGCTACCTGATCACCACACTCTTACCTTCTCATGCATGTGTGCTAAGTGACCCTATGGACTGTAGCCTGCCAGGCTCTTCTGTCCTTGGGATTCTCCAGGTAAGAATACTGGAGTGGGTTACCATGCTCTCTTCCAGGGGATCTTCCTGATCTAAGGATCGAACCCACATCTCTTATGTCTCCTGTAGTGGCAGGTGGGTTCTTTACCAGCCAGGGGCAAAGTAAGATTGGTGCTTAAGCTAAAGGACTCTGATGTTCAACTACCTGACTTCAAATTACTGTTAGGCAAATGACACAGAGCTTGAGAACCCATCAGTAGGGAGAATATTGATACTGATGATCTTATTTGGGACAACATTTTCCTTGGCTGAAAATAATTTTTGAACTGAAAGAACTTAACCTCTTCCTTAGTTTCCTCATATAATAATAGCTCCTAATTGGTGAGATTACATAAATTGACTTTTACATACACATACACACACATGCTATGACTGAAAGCTTGTGTCCCCCTAAAATTCATATGTTAAAGCCCTAGTCCTCAATGTTATTGTATTTGGAGGTAGGGTTTTGGTAGGCAATTAGGTCATGAAGGTGAACCCCTCATGAATAGGCTTAGTGTTCTTATAAGAGATACAGAGAGATGACCTCCCTTCCCTTGCCTTGTGAAGATACAGTAATAAGGCAGATGTCTGTGAACTCGGAGGAGGACCCTCACCAAAACCTGACCATGCCGGCACATTGATCTCAGCCCAAATGAAGACCATATTTACATATGGACCAAATGCACAGTCCACATTCTCTTTCCACCTTGTAGAGCTTCTCAGAATACTTTTTAACTCCCTGGGCTGGAGGTAATAAAGCATGATAACATACACATGTATACATAGTTAATACATACACATCAACACATAGCTATGTCCTTTCCTTTATTTAATGACAGAAATGGAAAAACCATGATGTTAGTGCTTTTCAAAGAAAGTCAGTCCCTGAAAAATTCATCCATCCTCAGAATTTATACCCCAAAGTGGGAAAAGCATTCCTCAGCTATTGATGACAATGAGTTTAACCAATGACATTGTAGTTACCCTTTAGACTCCTTGGAAATATGACTTTGTTTTATAAAAACCATGAAACGGGATCACAAAGTTGATAAGATAAAGATTAAGTTGAGCTACAATAAATCAAGCCAAAGTCAGTTGAAGAATAACATAGAAAAGGCAAATTTGGTCTATAGCCCCACAGTGTGTCTCGGAATAACCGAAGTTATTATTATCATTTTTTTAATTCACTAACACATACTGTTGAAATACTTTGGGAAGAGAAAGCCAAAATTGTTTTTAAGTGAAAACAATATTGTGAAACAAACTCACTGCAGGGCTCCATGAGTTTAAAATCCTCAAATAATTATTCTTAATGCCTGAATGAATTTACTTAGGAAGAAATTTCAAAGTTGAAATGTATAATTCATGATAAAGCGTTCTGTACATGAGTCTTTCACACATTAGAAGGTATAGGGATATATTCATTATTATATAAACTTGCAAAACATTGAGTTGCTATCAAATCTGTCAACACATATTTATTAAAGGCTTCTTATGCAGAAGGCAAACTCTAGAAATTGGAAATAACCTGATGCACAAACAGACATGGATTCACCATAGTAGAGAAAGAATAAGACAGCAGTTAACTGTGGGATTAAATTGAATTAGTTGATAAGTGGGCCAAGAAGAAGGAAATAAGAACAAGCTTTGATCTAATCTCAGAAGATATTCCTGTAAATAGTAGTGAATGTAAGTAGGGGAAGAACAATTCCAATAGAAATAACAAACCAGTCAAAGGCCTTGATAGTCACTCAGTCAAGTCCAACTCTTTGTGACTCCGTTAACTGTATAGCACACCAGGCTTCTCTGTCCATGGAATTCTCCAGGCAAGAATACTGGAGTGGGTTGCCATTCCCTTCTCCAGATATCTTCCCAACCCAGGGATCGAATCCAGGTCTCCTGCATTGCAGGCAGATCGTTTATCATCTGAACCACCAGGGAAACCCCAAAAGGGCCTGAAGCAGGTAAGAAGAATGTGCTGTGTTTAAGTTGGTGAGTTTGGTCAGGGTAGTAAGAACCAGGAGGAAAGTGGTATGAAACCAGGATTATAAGTTATGTAGTTAACAAAGTACACAGTCCTTTATAGCTTATGTTTCATATTTGGTCTTTGTTGTATAAAAATGATCTAAAAATAGCTTATTACCAGAAAGCTATCAGAAACTTTCACAGACATAGAGAACAGACTTGTGGGTGCCAAAAAGGGTTGAAAAACTAGAAATCTCTGGAGGAAGTTAGAGTTCTGTCCATGAGTGTTTACATTTCAAAGGGAAGTAAACCTAGAACTTGGCAGCCAGTTATTTACATTCCAATGAAATGCAAATAACTAGAGAACAAAGGTTTGCTACCACACTCACAGAGAGGGCAACTTGTAACCTGTATAAACTGCCTGATTTCATTTCAGGAGTTTTGCACTGCAAAACACACCCTACCTGTACAAGTGTGACTCTTGTTCTGGGTTTCACCTGTGGAGCACTGGATGTGGGAAACTGGCATTGGGTCAGTTCAGTTGCTTTGTCGTGTCTGACTCTTTGCGACCCATGGACTGCAGCACGCCAGGCTTCCCTGTCCATCACCAACTCCCAGAGCTTGCTCAAACTCATGTCCATTGAGTTGGTGATGCTATCCAATTATCTCATCCTCTGTTATCCCTTTCAGTCCTAAAAATTCATTGGAATTTTCAGCTGAAGCTGAAACTCCAATTCTTTGCCACCTGATTCAAAGAACTGATTCATTGGAAAAGATGGCGATGCTGGGAAAGATTGAAGGCAGGAGGAGAAGGGGATGAAAGAGGAAACTGGCATAGTTATTGCTGTAAGTTATAGTAACTTTGATCCCTGTCCCAGAAACCTTGTATTGACTTTTAGGATAAAATCAAATTGATACAAATATTAAAAACTTCCATAGTGATCCAACCACTATGGAAAACAGTATAGACATTCCTCAAAAAATTAAAAATAGAACTACCATATGAGCCAGAACCCCAAACAGAACTATCATATGATCCAGAACCTCGACTTCTGGACATTTATTTGAAGAAAAAGAAAACACTAATTTGAAAAGATATATGTACCACTACATTCATTGTAGTATTATGTACAACAACCAAGACATGGAAACAACCTAAGTGTTCACCAATGGAGAAATGGACAAAGAAAAATAACACATATACACAATGACATTATTTAGCCACAAAACAACTTTGAATTTGTGACAACATGGATGAACCTGGAGAGCATTATGCTAAGTGCAGTAAGTCAGAGACAGAGAAAGACAAATATGATCTTACTCATATGTGGAATCTTAAAAACAAAACAAACAAAAAAATCACCATGTTTATAGATACACAGAACAGATTTGTGGTTGCCACAGGCATAGGATGAAATGGATGAGGTGGGTTAAAAAGTACACACTTCCCGTCATAAAATGAATAAGTCATGGGGATGTAATGAACAGCACGTGACTGTAGTTAATAATATTATATTGTATATTTGAAGTTGCTAAGAGAGGAAATTCTGAAAATTTTTCATCATAAGAAAAAGTCTTGTAACTATGTATAGTGACAGATATTAAACTTTCTGTGATCATTTCACAATGTTCAATTACCTGAAACTAATGTATACCTGCAAAGAAATGTACATCTGTGAAGAAAGCTGAGCGCCAAAGAGTTGATGCTTTTGAACTGTGGTGTTGGAGAAGACTCTTGAGAGTTCCTTGGACTGCAAGGAGATCCAACCAGTCCATCCTAAAGGAGATCAGTCCTGGGTGTTCTTTGGGAGGACTGATGCTAAAGCTGAAACTCCAATACTTTGGCCACCTCATGTGAAGAGGTGACTTATTGGAAAAGACCCTGATGCTGGGAGGTATTGGGGGGCAGGAAGAGAAGGGGATGACAGAGGATGAGATGACTGGATGGCATCACCAACTTTATAGGCATGAGTTTGGGTAAACTCTGGGAGTTGGTGATGGACAGGGAGGCCTGGCGTGCTGCGATTCATGGGGTCACAAAGTGTCGGACACGACTGAGCAATTGAACTGAACTGAACTGAATGTACACCTGAAATTAATGTAACGTATGTCAATTATGTTGTTGTTCAGTCACCAAGTTGTGCCCAACTCTTTACAACCCCATGGACTACAGCATACCAGGCTTCCCTGTCCTTCACTATCTCCCAGAGTTTTCTCAAACTCATGTCCATTGAGTCAGTGATGCCATCCAGCCATCTCATCCTCTGTTGTCCCCTTCTCCCCCTGTTCTCAATTTTTCCCAGCATCAGGGTCTTTTCCAATGAGTCAGCTCTTTGCATCAGGTGGCCAAGGTATTGAAGTTTCACCTTCAGCATCAGTCTTCCAATGAGTATTCAAGGTTGATTTCTTTTAGGATTGATTGATTTGATCCTCTTGCTGTCCCAGGGACTCTCAAGAGTCTTCTCCAGTACCACAATTTAAAAGCATTCAGCGCTCAGCCTTCTTTATGGTCCAACTCTCATATCAGTACATGACTACTGGAAAACCCATAGCTTTGACTCTATAGACCTTTGTCAACAAAGTGATGTTTCTGCTTTTTAATACACTGTCCTTCAGTTAAAAAAAAATGCCTCTATTTTCTTTATTTTGCCTTCTCCAACACAGAGTGCACTAAATGATCTCTGAACAATGGTTCATTGTTTATTGTAAACATTCAATAATAACTCAATCTCTTGATGTCCCTCAACAATTTGGACCAAGCTGGTTCTCTCACTCAAAATGCATATCTCTTTGGTTATATGCAGCCTTTGGATATATGATTAATTCATTTTCTTTCCCTTCAACTCAGAAAGATGAACCATTCCCCAAATGATGAGGGCCATCCTTCCTCTGTTTCTGTTCATTGATAAATTATAATCCCCCAATGTATTGAACACACTGAGGGCATTTGAATACTGTAACCATGATGGAAAGTTCTCCAATGCTGATTGAGTATCTCTGATATTCAGTGGAGGAGTATGGGGGACGAAAAAAGAAGGAATACAATGAAGAGGCATCAAAGGTCCACAGATGGTTAATCCTTTACTTTTCTCTCCCTTACCATCCAATTTGAGACAAGGACTTGCAATAAATGGGCCAAGTAGAGACTTCATGATGACTGCCTGGGGCTGTTCTTTTGGGATAGATGCATTCTATGCTAGGCTATGCTAAGTCACTTCAGTCGTGTCCGACTCTGTGCGACCCCATAGACAGCAGCCCACCAGGCTCTGCCATCCCTGGGATTCTCCAGGCAAGAACACTGGAGTGGGTTGCCATTTCCTTCTCCAATGTGTGAAAGTGAAAAGTGAAAGTGAAGTCGCTCAGTCGTGTCCGACTCCTAGTGACCCCATGGACTGCAGCTCACCAGGCTCCTCCGTCCATGGGATTTTCCAGGCAAGAGTACTGGAGTGGGGTGCCATTGCCTTCTCCGAAAGAACAAAATATCTGCATGCTATGCTAAGTCACTTCAGTTGTATCCGACTTTGTGCGACCCCATAGACGGCAGCCCAACAGGCTCACCCTTCCCTGGGATTCTCCAGACAAGAACACTGGAGTGGGCTGCCATTTCCTTCTAGGATACATTAAAAGGGCAAATAATTAATCAGAAATAAATGACAAATAAACCATACTAGCCAATAAATTCTCTACTATTTCTCAACAGTAGTGGAGGGAGGTGGGAAAGTGAATGAGAAGCATGCTTCCTTTGCCTAAACTTAATAATACACTTTCATCCTTTTCCACTTTTTAATACTGGCTGTGATATACACACACAAAAATAAACTTACTAGAAATATAAAGTTTGACCAGTGTTTCTCTAAGTAAGACACATGGGATATTAGAATTACTAAGCTCGTGCTAAGTCTCTTTGGTTGCATACAACTTTTTGTGACCCCATGGACTGTAGCCCACCAGGTTCCTCTGTCCATGGATTCTCCAGGCAAGAACACTGGAGTGGGTTGCCATGCCCTTCTCCAAGGGATCTTCCCAACCCAGGGATCTTCCCAACCCAGGGATCGAATCCAGGTCTTCCACATTACAGGCAGATTCTTTACCATCTCAGCCACCAGGGAAGCCCCTAAAAAAGAATTACTAAAAGTACTTATTAAATATATAGGTTTCCGAACCTCTCTCAAGACTTACTGAATCAGAATGTATATTTATAGGGGCCCCTAAAATTACTTACAATTTTAGTTTAATTTTTTGTTTGTTTTTCAGTCAGTTGTTTTTCAGTCAGTAAGTCATGTGTGACTCTTTGGAACCCTATGGACTGTAGCACACCATATCCCTCTGTCCGTGGGATTTCCCAGGCAAGAATGCTGGAGTGGGTTGCCATTTTCTTCTCCATAAAATTACAATATTCAAACAGATATTCCAATGATTTTTATGAATTATGTAATTAAAAATTTACTGCTTTTATATATGAAGTTACTTGTACATTAAAGGAAGTTTTATGTATGTACTTGTGTTCATGTGTGTGTGTGTGTGAAATGAACTATGGTTCCATAAATCATCTTCTACATCAGCATTTTCCTTCATGCTGTGAAGTCAGAAAACTAATTCTTTTATGTGATAATAAAGGTTCAATACTCACACACATGCACAAGTACCTTAAGTTCTTTTTTCCCCAAAGATTTTTGTGGGAAAATGTATTTAGTAAACTCTGCACACTACATGAGTCTTTTGGAGATTCCCAACTCACATTAGTATTTTGAAGGCTCTCAGAGCCTATAAAAATCTGGTGTTTCTCACATCTTTCAAGCAACGGTTTGATTATTATTTTTTATTTTTCAAGTAAAAGTATGATTTCCCAAGGAACAAGTTCCCAAGTTTGGGAAATACCATTCTACTCAAATATTATGAAGTATCCTAGTTTTAAAATAGTACAAAAATCTGTTTTTTCTATTTTGACTTCAGGTACTTTTGTAAGCAAACAATGAAAGTTTGGAAGGAAGTTTTTGCTTTTTTTTCCCTCTATGCTATGCTAAGTCACTTCAGTTGTGTCCGACTCTGTGTGACCCCAAAGACGGCAGTCCACCAGGCTCCCCCGTCCCTGGGATTCTCCAGGCAAGAACACTATCTAGCTGTAAATATAGAAACATTCTCCCTGTGTTGAATAAACATAAATTTGCATCAGCAGATATATGAACATAACTTTTATGCTTTTGATGATTATTAAAATCTGTTGTTATAATCATGTAATCTAGCAATAAACTTAGTTCATTAATATTCAGAAAGCAACTGACAGGAACACTTTTGTCTTGTACTCTAAAATTATTGTCCTTGGTGTTTGAGAACAGACTCATTTAACAGTCATTAAAGAGTGAGAAAATATACAGCTTTAACCTACATTGAGAGGTTAAAAATAAAAATGCTAGCAAATATATTTAAATAAATGTGTATCACCAGACATATATTTCAGTCAAACCCTTCCCTCCTTCCTCCCTATCATGGGAAAAACTGCTGTATGCATTTTTATATTCTAGTTTCGATTACTGAAAACCATTTACTTCATTTTTTTTTTACCTGTCAAAAATCAATTCAATATTTATGTGAATTTGGTAATAAATCTCTTCTTCCATATGCATTTCTCTTTTTAATCATAATTTAGCTGTTTAACTCACATTCTGTAACTTGTTCTTAAAGTGCCACAGTGCCCTGTAGTTCCTGATTAGGATAAGACAATGTGGAGAGAAGTGGATTTCTTCTACTATATAGGGCCTGATAAGTGCCCTGGAAGCTCAGTAACTGGAATGGATTCCACCCAGAGGGAATACTGCTTTGAGTTCTTATATCCTCAGGATGGTAGGGAAGTTATGTATCAACCCAGTGAGAAATGTTCTAGGTCATTTTATTTTTGGTGATGACTAGTGACAAGGACCACACATTTTTAGGTTGAGCACACTTGCATGCCTATTGCTGGAGCCATCTGCTGCTCAGCCCAGAGTGAAGGCAGGAATTGTTGTTGCTATTTAGTTGCTAAATCGTGTCCTACTCTTGGTGACCCCACAAAAGCACTACTAAAATCTTCCTGTAGCAAGCTGGGTGTGTTAGTGCAGAGGAAAAGGGATATAATTTGTCTCTGCAGTTGGTAGTAATGTGCTCCTCTAGTTTAAGTTGAGAAAGCCTTGTTTTTTAACAGTGGTGAGCATTTTTGGAGATCCTGTGTTGGTAAGATGGACTATGCCTGAAATGGGGTATTCCTCACAGCCCTCTTCTTTCTGTGAGGTCAGCAGGCCATGCGTCTGGATTTTATAAACCATCACCAATGGGATCAGACACTCCACTGCACCATCACTTCATCCTACTCAATCGATCATGCCACACAAAATTCAAACTCACACTTGTAAGAGCATCACAAAATGGGCTACAGTTTAGGGTCTAGATGCTTTCATTGTTTCTTCAAGAAATTGATGACCAAGTAAAAGAAGTCTTTAAAATCTCAGCGACAAGAATCAGAGGGAAACTCGAAGTATTTTCTTTAGCTCCAGCAACCTGCTTTGTCCCTTTTCTGCACGTTATTTTTGCTCATTTGTTTGCAAGTATTGCAATTCTCTCTTCTCTCTGAACATTGAATTGACCATCCTTCACAGACTTAAGAACTTTCCTCTGTTTCCCAGAGGGTGTGGAATGAGCAACACAGGACAGGACTTAGAAAACTGGGCCTTAATTAAATGTACATGATACGGTAACTGGAAAAACATGCTATTTTTTCTTATCACCATTACTCAGATAAGAATTTTTAATATTAAGCACAGAATCAGATACAACTTCTTATCTATGTAATTAAATGTGACATTAACATTTGAGATAAACATAAGGTCATTTTTTTCCTCACTTTTTTTTTTTAAATGAAGAGATGGCTGATATAAATATGAGTCTTGAGTATCAAGTAGATCATAAAAAATTCTGGGAGAGAGGAGAGAATTTAGAATTTTCTGTTATGGAAAACTGTCTTTCACAGTATAAAATTTATATTTTTTCCATTCCTAGTTTTGTTGTTGTTTCTTGACATTATTAAGCAATTCAATGCCATAAGTTCTATTATAATTACATGAGCTGTATACAGTGAGATGCAGAAAAAGTAGTCAATAACTTGCTGAAAGTCATAGGAAAGTCAACTACTTTGTAAAATGGAGATTAGAAGCCAGGTTTTCTGATTATTGTGCAGAATATTTTACTATCCAACAGGTTACCTTTTTAATGTGTCTTTCAAAATGTGAGGCTTATCATTATGGGAAAAAGATAAAAGGGAAAAGATAAATACATAGAAGGAAAATTGTGTCAATGTGGTAGATGAGGACTTTCATGGAGACCATAGATTAAAAATGTAGTTAGTGTTTGTTTATCTATTGCTCTGTAACAAACTGTGCCCTAGATTTTGGTGCTTACAATTTATTATCTCTCACAGTGGGTTGATTGGGTTCAAATCTTTAATATAGTTGCAGAAAGACTGAAGCTGCAACAAGAAGTGATTTGAAGGTCCAATGTGGTTACTAACCGTGATGGCTCCTTCACTCACAAGGCTGGTCCTCGGTCACTGTGGGAACTAACTGAATGTGTTTTGTTTTCAGTGTAACATTTCGACATGACAAGCTAGGGCTTCCTCACAGCATGGCAACATCACTGTAGTTGAATTATTTACCTAGCGGCTGGCTTCTCCAGAGCAAGTGTTCCAATGTACCCAGATGGAAGCCTTGGTTCCTTGTTGTTTAGGCACCGGGAGTCACACTGTATCACCCAACCACATTCTACTGATTAAAAGAAGTTTACAGGACAGTATGGGTCACAGGATTGCGTGTCTTTGAAAACTAGATATCACAGTTAGCATAGGTGTTGCTGAGAAATAAGAACAATAAAGCTTCACAGAAGAATCTCATATCTTTCTTTCCTTGTAATGTAAATTGATCATTGAGTCTTTGGCCAGGGGAAGACCTTGAAAGTGAAAGTGAAAGTCGTTCAGTTGTGTCCCACTCTTTGCAACCCCATGGACTATACACTCCATGGAATTCTCCAGGACGGAATACTGGACTGAATAGCCTTTCTCTACTCCAGGGGCTCTTCCCAACCCAGGGATTGAACCCAGATCTCCCACATTGCAGGCAGATTCTTTACCAGCTGAGCCACAAGGGAACCCCAAGAATACTGGAGTGGGTAGCCTATCCCTTCTCCAGAGGATCTTCCTGACCCAGGAATCGAACTGGGGTCTTCTGCATTGCAGGCAGACTCTTTACCAACTGAGCTATCAGGGAAGCCCCAGGGGAGGACCTTAAGTATCCTCTATTTAAAGTATCTCATGTACCTTTGAAGAAACTGAAGTTCAGATAAGAGAAAAGTATTTGTGTCCATGACAATTAAAAAAAAATAGTAATTACATTTTAATATACTTAGACTATCAGAGTGCCACAGTACTTTAACAATGAATCTAAACAGAATCTTTTAAAAAAGTAGGAAACATAATATGTATCTCATCTGCAACAATGTAAAGGAATTCAGTCAATTCAGTTGCTCAGTTGTGTCCGACTCTGCGACCCCATGAATTGCAGTACGCCAGGCCTCCCTGTCCATCACCAACCCCCGGAGTTCACTCAAACTCAAGTCCATCGAGTCGGTGATGCCATCCAGCCATCTCATCCTCTGTCATCCCCTTCTCCTCCTGCCCCCAACCCCTTCCAGCATCTGAATCTTTTCCAATGAGCCAAGTCTTTGCATGAAGTGGCCAAAGTACTGGAGTTTCAGCTTTAGCATCATTCCTTCCAAAGAAATCCCAGGGCTGATCTCCTTCAGAATGGACTGGTTGGATCTCCTTGCAGTCCAAGGGACTCTCAAGAGTCTTCTCCAACACCACAGTTCAAAAGCATCAATTCTTCAGTGCTCAGCTTTCTTCACAGTCCAACTCTCACATCCATACATGACCACAGGACAAACCATAGCCTTGACTAGATGGACCTTTGTTGGCAAAGTAACGTCCCTGCTTTTGAATATGCTATCTAGGTTGGTATTAACTTTCCTTCCAAGGAGTAAGCGTCTTTTAATTTCATGGCTGCAATCACCATCTACAGTGATTTTGGAGCCCAGAAAAATAAAGTCTGACACTGTTTACACGGTTTCCCCATCCATTTCCCATGAAGTGATGGGACCAGATGCCATGATCTTCGTTTTCTGAATGTTGAGCTTTAAGCCAACTTTTTCACTCTCCTCTTTCACTTTCAACAAGAGGATTTTAGTTCCTCTTCACTTTCTGCCATAAGGGTGGTGTCATCTGCATATCTCAGGTTATTGATATTTCTCCCGACAATCTTGATTCCAGCTTGTGCTTCTTCCAGCCCAGCATTTCTCATGATGTACTCTGCATATAAGTTAAATAAGCAGGGTGACAATATACAGCCCTGACATATTCCTTTTCCTATTTGGAACCAGTCTGTTGTTCCATGTCTAGTTCTAACTGTTGCTTCCTGACCTGCATCTAGGTTTCTCAAGAGGCAGGTCAGGTGGTCTGGCATTCCCATCACTTTCAGAATTTTCCACAGTTGATTGTGATCCACACAGTCAAAGGCTTTGGCATAGTCAATAAAGCAGAACTAGATGTTTTTCTGGAACTCTCTTGCTTTTTTGATGATCCAGCAGATGTTGGCAATTTGATCTCTGGTTCCTCTGCCTTTTCTAAAACCACCTAGAACATCTTAGTTCATAGTTTACATATTGCTGAAACCTCGTTTGGAGAATTTTGAGCATTACTTTACTAGCGTGTGATATGAGTGCAATTGTGTGGTGGTTTGAGCATTCTTTGGCATTGCCTTTCTTTGGTATTGGAATGAAAACTGACCATTTCCAGTCCTGTGGCCACTGCTGAGTTTTCCAAATTTGCTGGCATTTTGAGTGTAGCACTTTCACAGCATCATCTTTCAGGATTTGAAATAGCTCAACTGGAATTCCATCACCTTCACTAGCTTTGTTCGTAGTGATGCTTTCTAAGGCCCACTTGACTTCACATTCCAGGATGTCTGGCTCTAGGTGAGTGATCACACCATCAGGATTATCTGGGTTTTGAAGATCTCTTTTGTACAGTTTTCTTTGTATTCTTGCCACCTCTTCTTAATATCTTCTGCTTCTTTTAGGTCCATACCATTTCTGTCCTTTATCGAGCCCATCTTTGCATGAAATATCCCCTTGGTATCTCTAATTTTCTTGAAGAGGTCTCTCGTCTTTCCCTTTCTGTTGTATTCCTCTATTTCTTTGCATTGATTGCTGATGAAGGCTTTCTTATCTCTTCTTGCTATTCTTAGGAACTCTGCGTTCAGATGCTATATCTTTCCTTTTCTCCTTTGCTTTTTGCTTCTCTTCTTTTTACAGCTATTTGTAAGGCCTTTCCAGACAGCCATTTTGCTTTTTTGCATTTCTTTTCCATGGGGATGGTCTTGATTCCTGTCTCTTGTACGATATCACGAATCTCCGTCCATAGTTCATCAGGCACTCTGTCTATCAGATTTAGTCCCTTAAATCTATTTCTCACTTCCACTGTATAATCATAAGGAATTTGATTTAGGTCATACCTGAATGGTCTAGTGGTTTTCCCTACTTTCTTCAATTTATGTCTGAATTTGGCAATAAGGAGTTCATGATCTGAGCCACAGTCAGCTCCTGGTCTTGTTTTTGCTGACTGTATAGAGTTTCTTCATCTTTGACTGCAAAGAATATAATCAATCTGATTTCAGTGTTGCCCATCTGATGATGTCCGTGTATAGAGTCTTCTCTTGTGTTGTTGGAAGAGGGTATTTGCTATGACCAGTGTGTTCTCTTGGCAAAACTCTATTAGCCTTTGCCCTGCTTCATTCTGTATTCCAAGGCCAAATTTGCCTGTTACTCCAGGTGTTTCTTGACTTCCTACTTTTGCATTCCAGTCCCCTATAATGAAAAGGACATCTTTTTTGGGTGTTAGTTCTAAAAGGTCTTATAGGTCTTCATAGAACTGTTCAACTTCAGCTTCTTCCCCATTACTGCTTGGGGCATAGACTTGGATTACTGTGATATTGAATGGTTTGCCTTGGAAACGAACAGAGATCATTCTGTTGTTTTTGAGATTGCATCCAAGTACTGCATTTTGGACTCCTTTGTTGACCATGATGGCCACTCCATTTCTTCTGAGGGATTCCTGCCCGCAGTAGTAGATATAATGGTCATCCGAGTTATATTCACCCATTCCAGACCATTTTAGTTCGCTGATTCCTAGAATGTCGACATTCACTCTTGCCATCTCTTGTTTGACCACTTCCAATTTGCCTTGATTCATGGACCTGACATTCCAGATTCCTATGCAATATTGCTCTTTACAGCATTGGACCTTGCTTCTATCACCAGTCACCTCCACAGCTGGGTATTGTTTTTGCTTTGGCTCCATCCCTTCATTCTTTCTGGAGTTATTTCTCCACTGATCTCCAGTAGCATATTGGGCACCTACTGACCTGGGGAGTTCCTCTTTCAGTATCCTGTCACTTTTCCTTTTCATACTGTTCATGGGGTTGTCAAGACAAGAGTACTGAAGTGGTTTGCCATTCCCTTCTCCAGTGGACCACATTCTGTCAGACCTCTCCACCATGACCCGCCCATCTTGGGTGGCCCCACACGGCATGGCTTAGTTTCATTGAGTTAGACCAGGCTGTGGTCCGTGTGATTAGATTTACTAGTTTTCTGTGATTATGACTTCAGTGTGTCTGCCTTCTGATGCCCTCTTGGAATACCTACCATCTTACTTGGGTTTCTCTTACCTTGGACATGGGGTATCTCTTCACGGTTGCTCCAGCAAAGTGCAGCTGCTGCTCCTTACCTTGGACGTGGGGTATCTCCTCACTGCTGGCCCTCCTGACCTTGAACATGCAGTGGCTCTCTCGGCCCTCCTGCACCTGTGCAGCCTCCGCTCCTGGTAAAGTAATTAACCTGATACAATTGCGAAAATTTTTCCAAAATGTGCATAAAGTGGGCAATGACTTTTGTATTTCATATTTAAAAACATAAAGAAATTAGATTAAATTTTTTTGGTTTATTTCTTTTTCTGTTATTTCATTTGAAAAAAAAAATGTGACAGAAGTTTGCAATGACATATTTCACTATATCCTTAGTAAGAATGTTTTCTTTGAAATAGTCGTTTTAGCCAGGTACAGATATGTGTGTGGTAGTAGTTTTATTAAGGGAACTGGTGATGATTCACCTGGAATTTCCCATAGATTATCTTCAGAAATGTACATAATGACAGAAAAGTTCAAAACTCTATGTTAGCTCCTAGTTATTTCTGCCCTGTGAATTCTTTAGCAGGGAGCTTGTTATGGCTATGAGAGGACATGCATCATTGTTGTTAAATGTGTAGCACATAAAAGGCGATGAGGGTGTGCGGGCCACAGGACCTACATTTGACCGATGCGTTTGCAATGTGAGAACTCCCATCTGAAAACTCAGGGCACATGAAAAGAAAGAATGTTTTATTTTGCAATATAACATTGAAATATGTCAAGCACATGAACTGAGACTTGCTGGGCTCATACGTGTTCTGAGAATAAAAGAAACATAAATTGCTAAGGCTCAGGAATATGCTCATTCTATGAATAGAGATCGACTTTGCTATCAAGGGAAGCAAGTTGCTTGGGTTTTAGGTGATGCATTCCCACTCTTTACCAAGAAAAAGGTTTGGAAAGCAAACTACTTGCAATGTTTTCCCAGAGGTTTCCAATGAATATCAAACCCATAAAACACCACATTTATTTTAGACACAGACTCTCTATGCCTCAGGAAACTCTTTCAACTCAAATGTCATTGGAAGCACCTGTCATCTTCCTTCACCTCGTACTGTCAGGCTATCTGCCTTTCAGGGAGGTCACCTTTCTTTGGCATCTGGCTTCCTTATAGGATTGGAAGCTGAATTTCTTCCTCTACATGAGTTGTATTTGGAATCTGAGGTCTCTTTGTGTGCCTTCATTTGCTGCAGCCTGGATGGCATCATCCACTCAATGGATCAAACTCTAGGAGACAGTGAAGGACAGGGAAGCCTGGCATGCTGCAGTCTGCGGGGTCATACAGTCAGATATGACTTAGCCACTGAACAAGAACAACAACATGTCAATTTGACCATTGCATGGTCAAACTGTCACTTTCATTCATCTATTTATTCATCAGAATATTTCTATATTATATAAATATTACATTTAAAATATTATAAATTCGTATTTTATTAGCTATTATTTACTGAACTGCTATGAGGAACAGATAGTTTTAGGGGTAGAAGAGTAAGGCAGGGAGACTTGCTCTTGCAACCTTTGAGTTAGCCTGGGGAGAATGGTGCTAGGAGAAAGACAAAGAGGTTTCTGTAGCAACAGAACAGAATCAAGGTCTGTTACTGCTCTTCTTAAAAATAGGAAGAAATGGGGTTCCCCTTGGACATATGTAGAGACCTGTTTCCGACTATCCCTGCAAATTTCAGTCCAACTCCTCTATGAAGAAAGTGATGAGTTATTTTTGTAAAAAAACTGGAAAACAGCTTTCCTAAGTTTTTTTCCCACTTTGTTTCCTATCAGGCTTAGGAATGAGATCCTAGGATTCAGTATGCAATGCTGAGCCTGGGCAATATGTTTTTATTATTCTAGAAACATTTCCTAGAGCCTCTCAAGGTTAATCAAGTACACCAGAGGCTTCTATGGGGGTTGCAGAACCTAATTACTATTCCTTGTGGTTTCCAAACCAGCTTCATCAATGCTGCTTTTAGAACTCCTTCTGAGAGAGTGAACAATTCCACAGCCAGGTGCTTATGGAGAGAGTTGTTCTGCCTCTTATCAGATTCTAAAGGGCAAAATGAGGAGAGGAAGGAGTGCCTTTGGTTTCAGTGACTGATCAGAACTGAGTTTTCTTTTACTCTTGTGTTAAAAATCCAAAAGACAGTGCTTTAATAAGAATATAATGGGTGATTGGGTGATAGGAGACCCGTATGAAATAGGAATTTTTGAGGGAGTGTGTGATAGGAAGAGAATTATTACCACCTGTTTCACATTGAGAACAGGGAGACAAATTCACCTTGATTCAGATTATATTTCTTCAGGGAAGAGTGAGTAGGGAGTAATCTTTAAGTTTATATTTTTAGATAAATGAATCCAGGAGCTAATCTCATAATGTCATCTTTTGCTCTCTGAGAGGTTTAGCGAATGCAGGCCAATGAGGCTCTACCAATTAAATCATTCCAAAGAAACAACAAGAGACCAGCCTAGTGAAAAAGAGGGTTGAAGATTTCATTCACAAAGATTGATTACTTAATAGGATGGGACTGCTTTGACCTGCATAAGATGGTGTTTACTTTTGGGGGAACAATGACTAAAACTGGGGGACACATCTAAAAACCAACTCATAACCTTGGTGCCCCAAATGAAACTTGGACAGGGACATAGACCACTAAGGTCACCTCGTTATGTTTGTTTAAACAAAAAATAGAGTCACCTAAGAATGAGAATGTGTAGCAGCTGTGGAGTTATGTTCTCAAGGTGAAGAATTAAACTTTCTATGGTTAAGCTATAGCAGACATTATCAGTTGATTATCCAAAAGTCATTCCACATCCCTTTATCCTCTGCAGGCTTCCCAACTCATAGTCTGTAAAGATAGGTCTCTTTCACTGCAGAGGTGACCATATAAGATAGATCTGGATGCTGATGTGTCAGGGGTAATCTAATTGTGTGTGTGTTGGGGGTGGGGGGTGGGGGGATGTTTGGAAAGATAATTTCTAGATGAATTGGTCAGGAACAGGAGAGTTGGATCTCTTCCCATAGCCAATGCTTCCCAGACTTGAACTTGTACATGATGATACCCAGAGCTTAGCCAGGCATTTATTACTGGGAAAGAGGAGGTGATAACATGTGTGTGGAGAAAAACCTTATACCCTGAGAATAATTTACAATGAAAAGAAAGCCGGTGACCTTTACTAAACCCACTGAGTGGTTTTCTGCCTCCAGACTTCATTTTAACTGAACAATAAATGCCCCCTGACTTAAATAGCTTCTATTTGGATATTAATACTTAGTGTCAAAAGCATTTCTCACTGATAAATAAGGTATGTCAGTACCCAAGGCATTGGTTGAAAGATAAAATACATGTGAATATAGTTATTTCAAGTTTGGGAAGTGAGTTATTTTAGTTTCCCATATCTTCTCAAAGACCTTTCACATAAATATGTATTTGGTTAATATACTACCTCTCAGAAGCAGACAAGGTTAGTGTTGATTACAGACTTATAAATGAGGAAACTGGATGACAGAGGCAAAGTGCATGCATGTTTAGTCGTTCAGTCCTGTCTGACTCTGCAATTCTATGGACTGTAGCCCGCTGGCTCGTTTATCCATGGAATTTTTCAGGCAAGAATACTGGAGTGGGTTGCCATTTCCTTCTCCAGGGAATCTTCCTGACCCAGGGATCAAACCAGCGTCTCCACATTGCCAGGTGGATTCTTTACCATTGAGCCACCTGGAAAGCTCCACGGAGGTAAAGAAACTTTATCTAAAGCAACAAAACACGATTACAAAAGAGCTAAAGCCTGAACTAAGATCTTTGATTGTTTGCCTAAGATCCTCTGCTGGGTCATGTTGCAAGTTAAAAAATAAATAAATAAAATTATTTTGTATCAAAGAAACTGGACGACAAATGAGAGTGATTTTTCTCTTTTGTTTCAAACCAAGTAGTAGCAATATACTAAAGAAAGCATATTTCACCTAGGCTTTCTCCATTTTCTGCATAGAAGGGAATTTATACAGTTATCCCAGAGAACTACCTTCCTACAACAACAATCTAGATTGTGGCTACAGCAAATGTGTTTACTTGGGTTAGAAATATAAAACCCAACCGTTTATAAAAGGAGCCAGAGAAGGTTGTAGCAGAACCACTATAGCTCTGGTTTTCTTCTTTCAATTCAGATCCTGCCACAGAGCCACACTCCCTTTTGGGTATTCATGGTTTGCAAAGAGAAAGGATATCCAGTTTTATAGTTTCTCTGCTGAAATGCAGCAAAATGAATAGTCTGTACGTCAATCCAATAATGTAAATCCTTAGATGGGCTAATCAGCCTGTATAGAAATCTGTTCATCCCTATACACAAGAATCAACTATGGTGTTTCTTCAAATGCCCTTTAAAAATAACTGCAATTCAATTGCTTTTCTTTTATCCAGGTAATCCAATTTTGTTTGCGGATTGTCTTTTTATAATGGAAAAAAAAAGAGTATTAAATGCTTTTGAAATGAATGTAATAGTTCTATGAAAACAACACACAACTCTAAATGCTCCATACTTTATCTCACAAATGCGTTAATACATTGAGGGCAGCACCTGAGGCAGCAAAGGTCCTGAAATGAATGGGAACCACAGTGATTCACACTTGGCTATTCTGTTATTATTAAGAAATTTATGATTTCAGATAATTTTTGAAAAAGCATTTTTAGATCTTACTTAGTTTTCCTAGAGATGGAGACTTTTTGGAAGTGGGTTGGAGGAGATAATTCAATCAAAATATTTGATATGAATTATTTTTGTAACATAATATACCAAATCCAATATCTATTATATGATGATTTAGTAGATACTGGAAACTAACAGGGGAGATTGCTTATGCTTTCTGTAGAAAACATCTTTTTCTTTTTAATAAGTAGATACTGATATACTTACTGAAGAGGAAAAAAAATATTTTTTTTCTTAATAGACATCAAGATCATTCTTTGATTTTTGGACATGGTAAAGGTTAATCATTACCAAGTCTATGTCCCAACCAGTAACGCTGAAGAAGCTGAAGTTAAACGGTTCTATGAAGACCTACAAGACCTTTTAGAACTAACACCCAAAAAAGATGTCCTTTTCATTATAGGGGACTAGAATGCAAAAGTAGGAAGTCAAGAAACACCTGGGGTAACAGGCAAATTTGGTCTTGGAATACGGAATGAAGCAGGGCAAAGGCTAATAGAGTTTTGCCAAGAGAACGCACTGGTCAAAGCAAACACCCTTTTCCAACAACACAAGAGAAGACTACACATGGACATCACCGGATGGTCAACACTGAAATCAGATTGATTATATTCTTTGCAGCCAAAGATGGAGAAGCTCTATACAGTCAGCAAAAACAAGACCTGGAGCTGACTGTGGCTCAGATCATGAGCTCTTTATTGCCAAATTCAGACTTAAATTGAAGAAAGTGGGGAAAACCACTAGACCATTCAGGTATGACCTAAATCAAATCCCTTATGATTATACGGTGGAAATGAGAAATAGATGTAAGGGACTAGATCTGATAGATAGAGTGCCTGATGAACTATGGAATGAGGTTCGTGACATTGTACAGGAGACAGGGATCAAGACCATCCTCATGGAAAAGAAATGCAAAAAAGCAAAATGGCTGTCTGGGGAGGCCTTACAAATAGCTGTGAAAAGAAGAGAAGCATAAAACAAAGGAGAAAAGGAAAGATATAAGCATCTGAATGCAGAATTCCAAAGAATAGCAAGAAGAGATAAGAAAGCCTTCCTCAGTGATCAATGCAAAGAAATAGAGGAAAACAACAGAAAGGGAAAGACGAGAGATCTCTTCAAGAAAATTATAGATAGCAAGGGAACATTTCATGCAAAGATGGGCTCGATAAAGGACAGAAATGGTATGGACCTAAAAGAAGCAGAAGATATTAAGAAGAGGTGGCAAGAATACACAGAACAACTGTACAAAAAAGATCTTCACAACCAAGATAATCCTGATGGTGTTATCACTCCCTAAAGCCAGACATTATGGAATGTGAAGTCAAGTGGGCCTTAGAAAGCATCACTATGAACAAAGCTAGTGGAGGTGATGGAATCCCAGTTGAGCTATTTCAAATCCTGAAAGATGATGCTGTGAAAGTGCTGCACTCAATATGCCAGCAAATTTGGAAAACTCAGCAGTGGCCACAGGACTGGAAAAGGTCAGTTTTCATTCCAATTCCAAAGAATGCTCAAACTACTGCACCATTACACTCATCTCACACGGTAGTAAAGTAATGCTCAAAATTCTCCAAGCCAGGCTACAGCAGTATGTGAACCGTGAACTTCCAGATGTTCAAACTGGTTTCAGAAAAGGCAGAGGAATCAGAGATCAAATTGCCAACATCCACTGGATCATGGAGAAAGCAAGAGAATTCCAGAAAAAACATCTATTTCTGCTTTATTGACTATGCCAAAGCCTTTGACTGTGTGGATCACAATAAACTGTGGAAAATTCTGAAAGAGATG
The DNA here is from genome assembly GCF_029378745.1 of Bos indicus. Taxonomy (NCBI): domain Eukaryota; kingdom Metazoa; phylum Chordata; class Mammalia; order Artiodactyla; family Bovidae; genus Bos; species Bos indicus. The sequence goes on along the minus strand of NC_091764.1, from coordinate 53,682,150 downwards.
GGAATACCAGAGCACCTGACCGGCCTCTTGAGAAACCCGTATGCAGGTCAGGAAGCAACAGTTAGAACTGGAACAACAGACTAGTTCCAAATAGGAAACAGAGTACATCAAGGCTGTATATTGTCACCCTGCTTATTTAACTTATATGCAGAGTACATCATGAGAAATGCTGGCCTGGAGGAATCACAAGCTGGAATCATGATTGCCAGGAGAAATATCAATCACCTCAGATATGCAGATGACACCACCCTTATGGCAGAAAGTGAAGAAGAACTAAAGAGCCTCTTGATGAAAGTGAAAGAGGAGAGTGAAAAAGTTGGCTCAAAGCTGAACATTCAAAAAATGAAGATCATGGCATCTGGTCCCATCACTTCATGGGAAATAGATGAGGAAACAGTGAAAAAAGTGTCAGACTTTAATTTTGGGGGCTCCAAAATCACTGTAGATGGTTATTGAAGCCATGAAATTAAAAGACGGTGGAAGGAAAGTTATGACCAATCTAGATAGCATATTCAAAAGCAGAGATATTACTTTGGCAACAAAGGTCTGTCTAGTCAAGGCTATGGTTTTTCCTGTGGTCATGCATGGATGTGAGAGTTGGACTGTGAAGAAAGCTGAGCACTGAAGAATTGATGCTTTTGAACTGTGGTGTTGGAGAAGACTCTTGAGAGTCCCTTGGACTGGAAGGAGATGCAACCAATCCATTCTAAAGGAGATCAGTCCTGGGTGTTCTTTGAAAGGACTGATGCTAAACTAAAAGTCCAATACTTTGGACACCTGATGCGAAGAGTTGACTCATTGGAAAAGACCCTGATGCTGGGAGGGATTGGGGACAGGAGGAGAAGGGGACGACAGAGGATGAGATGGCTGGATGGCATCACCAACTCGATGGACATTAGTTTGAGTGAACTCTGGGAGTTGGTGATGGACAGGGAGGCCTGGCCTGCTGCAGTTCATGGGGTCACAAAGAGTCGGACACAACTGAGCGACTGAACTGAATCGATCTGAAAGTTTAATCAGTGGAGTTCACACACAGTAGTCTGAATCATGACCAGATGCAATCAGCATCTTAGTTCCCAGACCAGGGATCAAACCCAGGCCCCCTGCATGGGAAGCGAGGTGTCCTAAACAATGGACTGGCAGGAAAGACTCTGGGAACAGCTTCCCTTATTCTTCCATTAATTCTGAAACTAATGACTGAATGAAGAAAAGATGTTGGAACACAGGAATGAGCAAGACAGATAGCTGGAATGAACTAAACTGATGAATTAAGAGAGAAAAGGGAAAAACTTAGGGACATAGGGAAAACCCCCAAAATGAAGAGAAAAGTAAAACATAACCAAAAATTACATTTTTGCATTGTGTGCTAACTACCCAAATTATGATTATTTCTGCTGACAATTCATCATTGCACTTTTTGTTTTATATGCTTGTTATATAAATATATCTTTTAGTTTTTGCCATCTCTTTAAATCATTCATTGCTTGATTGGCTGACTCATACATTTCTTTATTATTTCATCCAGATATTTATTAAATATTTATTGGATTATTTTAATGTACCATGGATTAAGTTTTAGAAATACAGATAGTCTTGGTTCCAAATGGGTGACACAGAAATTGACATAAAAAATTAGAAATACTTTTAAAGGCATTTTGATGTACATATGTGCAAAATGCAAAGGGAGAATTTTGTAACTTTACCTTTTTTTAATTGAAGTATAGTTGATTTACAATATTATGTTAGTTTCAGGTATACAGCAAAGTTATTCAGTTATATATATATATTATTTTTCAGATTATTTTCCATTACATATTATTACAAGATACTGAATATTGTTTCCCTGTTTCTCATCTGTTTTATATATAATGGTTTGTATCTGTTTATACCATACTGCTAATTTATCCCTCCTCCCTCCCTCCCTTTTGGGAACCATAAGTTTGTTGTCTATGAATCTTTTCCTGTTTTCTATATAGATTCATTTGTATTATTTTTAAAATTTTACATATAAGTGATACATGATATTTATCTTTGTCTGACTTACTTCACTTAGTATGATAATCTCTAGGTCCATTTATGTTGCTGCTAATATCTTTATTTTACTCTTTTTTATGGCTGAGTAATGTTCCATTCTATATATGAACCACATCTTCTTTATACATGTATCTGTTGATGGATATTAGGTTGTTTCCATGTCCAGCTAAATAGTGCTGCTAAGACCATTGAGGTGCATGTATTTTTTAGAATGAGAGATTTTTGTCTTTTCTGGATATATCTCTAGGGGTGGAATTGCTGGATCATATGAGAACTCTACTTTTAGTTTTTTAAGGAATCTCCATAATAGCTACTCCAGTTTACATTCCCACCATCAGTGCAGAATGGTTAAAGAGAGAATTTTAAAGTTCAGAATCTGATGTTTTTCAACACCCCCACTGCTGCCTCTTTGGTCAGATCCACATTATTCAATGCTTGGATAATTGCAGGAGGCTTGTCACCTAACATCGCTGCATCTCCCTTTTGCTGGAAAGATCCCACATGCCATGGAACACCTAAGCCAACGCACCACAGCTACTAAGCCTGTGCTCTAGAGCCTGGGACCAGCAACTACTGAAGCCTGCATGACCTAGAGCTGCACTCTACAACAGAAGCCACCAAAATGGGGAACTCACACCCTGCCACTTCAGAGTAGCCCCTGCTCATCACAACTAGAGAAAAATCTATACAGCAATGAAGACCCAGCACAGCCAAAAGTCAATCAATGAAATTATTTTAAAAAATCATAGTGGAGAGAACATGAAAAAATATTATATATATGTGTGTGTGTATATGTCTGAATCATTTTGCTGTATAGCAGAAATTAACACAACATTATAAATCATTTATACTTCAATAAAATGATTTTAAAAAAAGAAATATGAGGAGTGTGTCTTACAGAAAATAAAGAAAGGGTATCTGCTAAACCTTCTCTCTTTTTTCAAATATTTTCTCTAAAGTCCCACTTTCTCAGTGAAGTTTACACTGGGAACTCAATATGGCAAACTGCCCCTTTTCCACACGTATTTCCTATTTCCTCTATAATGCTCGATTTTTTTCTTATTTTCCCATAATAATGTTCACCATGTAACATGCAACATGACCTGTTTACTTATTTTAATGACTGACAATGCTTCATTGTTTGCATTCCTCCCCGGAATGGAGGTTTTAAAAACTGGGATCTCTAGTTTGTTCACTGGTGTACCCAAAACATGGAGACCATATGGTAGGCCCTTGATCACATGTTTCTGAATGAAAAAACGAAAAATAAGGACTTTATTCCACTAGTGGGTAGATGAGAAGAAGATTGAGAAAGTCAACCACAAACTAACGACCCATGTATTTAGATTGGTAATATCATAGTCATTTGACAGTCATTCACTAGGAAAGAAACTCTCAGGGAGAGAAAAGTTGTGTCAACAAAAATGAGGCTAGAAATAAGTATGTGGAGGTGTACAAATTTGCCTCTTATCTTAGGTCAGGGGTCAGAGAACTGTGGCTTATGGGCCAAACTCATGCAATTCAGGCCATATTCTTTAATATATTCTCTCTCTATATATTCTCTCTCTCATAGTTAGAACATAGCTATGCTACAAATGGTCCTCAAAGACATTAATTTCTGAAGCTTTTAAGAAAAAGTTTGTTACCCCTGTCCTAGTAATTAAGGAATAAGTGAAAGCTTAAAGCTGGAAAGTGCATGTTCCATATCATGATAGGGGAAAATCATTTTCTCTTCAACTCAGCTTTCCTAGTTAACCTTTCCCTCAAGATATCTCATAAATTTTATTCTTTTTTAGCTTTTTTCATGTATGTGTGCTGATGTGTAGATTTTTATTTTGTCCTACCAACTATAAAGGAAAGTTTCATCTTATACAGTATATTTTATTTTCGTTTTATCTTCAATCCTAGTTCCCTGGTCTTTGTGGATCTTCCTTATAAAATATAGCATGTGTGCTAAGTCTCTTCATTCATGTCTGAATCTTTGTGATTCCACGTTCCTCTGTCCATGGAATTCTCTAGGCAAGAATATTGGCATGGGTTGCTATGTCTTCCTCCAGGGAATCTTCCTGACCCAGGGATCAAATGCATGTCTCTTACATCTCCTGCATTAGCAGGCTGTTCTTTATCCCTAGAGGCACCTGGGAAGCCCAACAGCACTTGCTACTAAAGACTAAATGGGTGATGATAGCATGGAATATTAAAATTCATCCAGCCTCAGGGTCTGATGTGAGATGCTTTTAATGAAAACACGAAACAACAGATGGTTTCCAACGTACTTTAGTTATTTGTGTCATTATTTGGATTTGGTTGACTTTCCAATCTTTTTATCTTCTTTTGAGAAACTGGATAAAAACAGTGTATTTGAAGAATAAATTAATTGCTAAGGTGGGCCAAACACAGTTAATCATGCAAAATGTCTGGTAGAAAGTGAGCTGGAATCATCACACTAATTTAATTTATAAACCTCAAACTGGTGAGAGACTGTGCAACACTAATGATAGCCAGTTGCCTAATTAGCAATTAGCTCTGCAACAGTCTTTCAAATTTATTAAAGCAAAATGAGCCATAGTGGTGAATGAGCAGATAAATTCCTCTTAAAAATCTGTTTGAATGTATAGGGAGGTGGGTTTAACAATAGAGGTAGTCTAGTATACATAGGTGTCTTCAGCAAATGAGAACATTCAAATGACATTTGAATGTTATATTAAAGGATGTAAAATTTATCTTTATCTAAAGCAACAAGCACAAATCCATGAATAATCTAAGTATGTTTCTCAATAAACATTAATATATTGTTAAAAAGACTCTCCTTTTTTTTTTAACAGGGGTTTATTTCATTATTCACTGTTTATTGTTTATCCAAACTGTTACTATAGGTTTGTTTGTGTATTGCTTTGAGAAATTAAAAAAAAAAATAAAGGAGTCTCTTTCAACTAAGTTATTCCTAAGATTTTTATGATCATTTGTCAGATATCCTGTCTCTGTAACATTCAGGTGTGGTTCAGAGGATAATCCAAACTATGAATGACATGATAATCTGGCTGATTTTTAAAATTTACAACCTAGACAGTTAGTTCCCTTAAAACAAACAAGGATCTGCATTAAAAAAAGTATATGGAGTGGGAGTCATTCCTTCTGCTTTCAGAGGTTTACAAGCATAATTAAGTTGCTAAAGTGCTCTAAGTGCTCTAAAAATCTGAAATTATCTAGAAGAAAAAGGGAAATGAAGTTGAATGAAGGAACCAACAGTATGGATAGATTAGAATATTCCAGACTTGCAACACTTGAAACAGGTAACACAATAATATGGAATATCAGGGAATTTCCTTTGGGTATTGCTCATAACTCCCAGCACAAAACCATATTAGCCAGGCATATGGACATTAGCAGCACAGATGATATGATTGGAAAAAGTCTAAGGTCCTCTTTTCAACATAGAGTGGCTATAAATTTCAGGCATACACGTAGAGGGTAGCTGGAACAAATGACAACTAAACATCATGTAGATATTTAGTTGTCCTTTGTGAATGAATCCAAAAATCACTTCAGATGGTGACTGCAGCCATGAAATTAAAAGATGCTTACTCCTTGGAAGGAAAGTTATGACCAACCTAGATAGCATATTCAAAAGCAGAGACATCACTTTGCCAACAAAGGTCTGTCTAGTCCAGGCTATGGTTTTTCCAGTGGTCATGTATGGATGTGAGAGTTGGACTGTGAAGAAAGCTGAGCACTGAAGAATTGATGCTTTTGAACTGTGATGTTGGAGAAGACTCTTGAGAGTCCCTTGGACTGTAAGGAGATCCAACCAGTCCATTCTGAAAGAGATCAGTCCTGGGTGTTCTTTGGAAGGAATGATGCTAAAGCTGAAACTGCAGTACTTTGACCACCTCATGAGAAGAGTTAACTCATTGGAAAAGACTCTGATGCTGGGAGGGATTGGGGGCAGGAGGAGAAGGGGACGACAGAGGATGAGATGGCTGGATGGCATCACTGACTGGATGGACATGAGTTTGAGTGAACTCTGGGAGTTGGTGATGGACAGGGAGGCCTGGTGTGCTGCAATTCATGGGGTTGCAAAGAGTGGGACACGACTGAGCGACTGAACTGAACTGAACTGAGCTGTGAATGAACAGAGAAACATATTTGTCTTTTTTTAAAAACTGGAGTATAATCACTTTACAATGTTGTGTTAGTTTTTGACCTGAATCACCTCTGCTGCTGCTGCTATGCTCAGTCCTGTCTGACCCTTTGCAACCCCATAGACTGTAGCTTGCCAGGGTCCTCTGTTCATGGAATTTCCCAGGTAAGAATACTGGAGTGGGTTTCCACTTCCTACTCCAGGGGATCTAATCAGGTATATGTATACATATATCCCCTCCCTCTTGAGCCTCACTCCCACCCACACCCCCATTCCACCCCTCTAGGTCATCAGAGAGCTACTGGCTGAGCTCTCTGTGTTAATACAGCATCTTCCCACTAGCTATCTGTTTTATGCATGGTTAGTGTACATATGGGGCTTCCCTGATAGCTCAGTTGGTAAAGAATCTGCCTGCAATGTGGGAGACCCCAGTTCGATTCCTGGGTTGGGAAGATCCCCTGGAGAAGGGAAAGGCTACCCACTCCAGCGTTCGTGGGCTTTCCTTGTGGCTCAACTGATAAAGAATCCATCTGCAATGAGGGAGACCTGAGTTCGATCCCTGGGTTGGGAAGATCCCCTGAACAAGGGTAAGGCTACCCCCTCTAGTATTCTGGCCTGGAGAATTCCATGGACAGTCCATTGGGTTGCGAAGAGTCAGACACGACTGAGCGACTTTCACTTTCTTTCAGTGTACACATGGGCTTCCCTCATAGCTCAGTCAGTAAAGAATCTGCCTGCAATGCAGAAAACCCAGTTTTGATTCCTAGGTCAGGAAGATCCCCTGGAGAAGGAAATGGCAATCCACTCCAGTATTCTTGCCTGGAAAATCCCATGGACAGAGGAGCCTGGCAGGCTACAGTCCATGGGGTCTCAAGAGTAGAACACAACTTAGCGACTAAACCACCACCACCAGTGTATACATGTCAGTGCTACTGGCTCAATTTGTCCCACCATCCTCTTCCTCTCCTGTGTGTCCACATGTCTTGTTCTCTATGCCTGCCTTGCATGTCCTGTTCTCTATTTGCCCTGCAAATAGGTTCATCTGTACTCTTTTTCTAGATTTCATGTTTAAGTTGCTAATTCAGGATGATTAAGTGAGGTAGCTTACATGCTTTCAAACTGACACTGGGATAGAACAAAGATTGGAACTGGTAGGAGGGTGTTATCATTCTACCTAGTTGTTCATTCATAGATTCTGGCTGTTAATTTTACTTTACACAGGAAGAAAGTGTCATGGTTTACAGTATAAGTTGGCTTAAAGCTCAACATTCAGAAAACGAAGATCATGGCATCTGGTCCCATCACTTCATGGGAAATAGATGGGGAAACAGTGTCAGACTTTATTTTTCTGGGCTCCAAAATCACTGCAGATGGTGACTGCAGCCATGAAATTAAAAGATGCTTACTCCTTGGAAGGAAAGTTATGACCAACCTAGATAGCATATTCAAAAGCAGAGACATTACTTTGCCAACAAAGGTTCGTCTAGTCAAGGCTATGGTTTTTCCAGTGGTCATGTATGGATGTGAGAGTTGGACTGTGAAGAAGGCTGAGCGCCAAAGAATTGATGCTTTTGAACTGTGGTGTTGGAGAAGACTCTTGAGAGTCCCTTGGACTGCAAGGAGATCCAACCAGTCCATTCTAAAGGAGATCAGCCCTGGGATTTCTTTGGAAGGAATGATGCTAAAGCTGAAACTGCAGTACTTTGGCCACCTCATGCGAAGAGTTGACTCATTGGAAAAGACTCTGGTGCTGGGAAGGATTAGGGGCAAGAGGAGAAGAGCATGACAGAGGGTGAGATGGCTGGATGGCATCACTGACTCAATGGAAGTGAGTCTGAGTGAACTCCGGGAGTTGGTGATGGACAGGGAGGCCAGGCGTGCTGCGATTCATGGGGTCGCAAAGAGTCGGACATGGCTGAGCGACTGATCTGATCTCATCTGATCTGATAACCAACTTAGCACCCCCATGTCTCTTATGATCAACCAAGGAACTCTAGCAAGGCAAAGAACTCTCAAGGAATCAGCAGGTTCTCAGCTGCCTGGGAACACCTGAGAAAGGTGTTCTTAACACAAGTCAGGTACCCAGTGGTTTTCCAATTGAGTGTAACACAATATCTTGACTCCTTTCTTGGAGCAGGTTTCATTTCCAGAGAAAAAAATGTTTCTTACAAGGCTGTCCCCATAAAGATCAATTTACTTCATCATTATTACAGAGCTCACAGAAATCATTTGCTTTAACATATATTTGCAAACATCAGTGAAAGAGTAGTATTGTACTAGAATTTCAATACCAAGTTTGGAATTATCCTAATAATACTTCTGCCACTTCAGAAATTCAGCTGTCCAGATGAGACTCTAAAATGAATGAAAACAACTCTCACTCTTGTATGAGGATTTAAATTAATTATTGAAAAATGCAAATAGTATTTACCTGGGTCATACCTACCTGTTAAGATAGTGATTGGAGGAAAACACAGAAGAAACACCATTCTTTCATTATATGTTTGATTTCTAGAACCATCTTACATGACATTTACAAACTTTCCAACTTATGAAAAGGCAGGTTGTGCAATGGGAAACTACAAGCTTTGGGGTTGTACAGTAACTGTCAACTGTCATTTACTAATTAGTTACTAGATCACAACAGGCCTTGTTGTCCAAGTCTCTGAAATGAGGACTAAACACTTAAATTATAGGACCTTTGTGAAGAGTAATTGAAATAATGAAAGCAAATATTTAAGACACACTAATTAAGTAATCTCATTATATTATCATTATCAAATAGAAGTATATATAATAATTTACCAAATAATTTATTAAACAATATTTACTTCCATTCCTTTAGCACTGTTGAGTCTTTCTGTCATTGTTAACCCTGTAAACATTTCTTTGGTGTTCAGATTAGTTCTGCCAAACATAGACACACCCTAGTATCTTTTTCTTTAATGTTAGGTATTTTTCATAAAGCGCAACACAATATTGTATTTCATAGCATAATTCAATAGCAGAATCTACATCATTTCGTTCTTTACCATTAGCTTTTAACATAATTTATTTCAAGCAAATCTTTGTGTGTATGTTTAATTTGATGGCTTTCAAAGTTCTTTTTTGACTTTTTAGCAATCAAGCCCTTCCTCCTCCCTTCTGAAGCAAAACTTTACATAGACCTTCGATATATAAAACTGACACAAGTTGAGATTTTATTAAAGCTGATATAATGGGTCAGGGCTATTTACTCACTTTTACCTCCTTCCTGCCTACCCACCTGCCCTAGCAATCCCTGAGTCACTCTGAAAAACTAGTCACAACCACAGTTTAAAAACTGGCATTTTCATCAACCCATTGCATGCTTTTCTCCTATGTAATGCTAACACAGTGACACTAACTTTACCCAACATAGTGACAAAATGTTAAGAAAATAAAACACTGAACATAACTTTTACTAATGTATTTGACGTGCTAACATTTTTTTATCTGTTCATCATCATGGGACCCAGTGTGATTCCTGGTGTCTTTCTGGTCAGTAACTCGTCTGCTCTCTTAGATCTAAAGAGTAATCCTGGCCTTGAAATGTACAATTTGAACTTCCTTTAATTGTCATCATAGGCATTTTTCAAGGTTACTTTGAATATCAGTTCTACATTTTCTATCACCCTGCCTGGTGTGTAGACTGTCTATAGAATGAATTTCATGTGATGCCAGTTGACCAATAAAGTGAAAGAAAACACCAGGTTGATCACATTTTTCTATAACTGTTGTTTATTATATGTTTTTGGCACACTTTAAATTTCATTATGACAATCATATGCACATGAATTGACTTTCCTTCCTGTCAGGAGAGGAATATATCACTCACACATGAGAGAAAAGATGCTTCTCTTCTTCTCCTGCCCAACCACCTTAAAATTATGTACAGACTAGGGACTTGTTCTCTATCAAGAAAGAGGGAAAACATTAAGATTCATAGAGTGTTTAAAATGAAAACAAACACACATTGCCATCAATTTAATCTATCATTTTTGATCAGTAGAATGTTCTCCTTGGGAAACTTCATTACAAATTTTGCGTTTTGGAAAGTCATAAGGTGTTGCTGGTGCTTCTAGCAGAGGCAAATATAAAGTTGTTTCAAATGAGCAAAATTTAGGTTTCTGTCTCTATAGCTCATTAGCATTAGCAAGTTCCAGTCTCATAGCAACCCAGATCTGATGATGAACACCTGCCAGCCCAGATGGTTTAGAAAGAAAATTTTTAGCCAAATGGAACAAAGTTCTGCTGTTTAGCTGTCTAAGCCATGTTTTAACAGAGTTGCTATAAGAACTCTGAACTCTTTTTGTGGAGTCATGATAAACAAGTATCTCCCAAGTTGTCATCTTCAGTTGCCATCACTTCGAATGTCTAACTAATGCTAGTACTTTTTAAACTTGTGTAAATAATATACAGTTCTATGTCACATACATATTACAGAACGTGCATGCTCAGACACTCAGTCGTGTCCAACACTTTGCGACCCCATGAACTGTAGCCTGCCAAGCTCCTCTGTCCATGGGATTTGCCAGGCAAGAATACTGGAGTGGATTGCCTTTTCCTTCTCCAAGGGATCTTCCCAACCCAGGGATAGAACCCACATCTCCTGTGTTTCCTGCATTGCAGGCAGAATCTTTAGAAGATACCAGATGTCAGTTGGTATTGACAGAGCATTGCAGCAAAATTGATAGCATCTGCACAATTAGGAAACAGATGCTTGCATTTTCATATTTGCTTTTAAATAAACACAATCCTTGCTTCTTCTAATGAACTGGCTGATGTTCAAAAAACTATCTTCTGAAATAGAATCTTAAATAGAAATTGAGTCAACTATTCCAGCCCACAGTACTTTCTCTCTCTTCTGAACCACTACTTTACCGCATGTGCCATTGGCAGAGAAAAGCATATGGCAGCAGAGAAAGGGCTCGATGGGGAGACAAAAGTTCTGGGCTGCTGGGTATCCTTGTTCTGTTGTTGTTTTGTGACCTGATTAAGCCATTTAATCTGAGTTTTCCTGTCTGTGAAATGATTTGGAAGTAAACAACTAATTGTGTTTTTTTTTTTTCTCCAAGTGTGGAAACAAAGTTTGCTTCATTATCTTTATTTGTGCATAGTTGCTTTACATAACAGTGAACTCCTTAGAACAAGGACTGCACTCTAATATCCCTGACTAGAGCTTTGTACACAACAGATGCTCAAGAAATATTAGTGTTCTCATTGATTACCTCTTCAGTTAGTGGAAATTACAGACATTACAACTTGGTTAGAAGATTTACTACTTCGTAGCTCTGTGATCTTGGGCAAATTGCCTAAGTTCCTGAGCTTCTCTTTCTTTATTTTACTTATCTCATGAGATTGGAAAGAGTATTAGCAAACTGATACACATATATAGTGGATTCTCAGTAAACTTGATTTCTCATGTTTCTTTGTCTGTGGTTGCTGGCACTGAAGATTGCATAGAGTTGATATTTAGGGTGATACCATGCAGCAATTAAGAAAACAGAAAGTTTGGGTTCAAATCTGGCTTTGCCATCTCCTACCTTGTACAAATAATTTAATCTCTGTTTTTCTCAATTTCCTCATCTTTAATAGAAACAATGGTAGTATTTACTTCATAGGAATTGTATGCAGAGCCAATGGATTTAACACATGTAAATTATTTGAAGATAATAGGACATAGAAGTATTATGTAAGCTTAGATCTTAGTTTCAGCTTTACAAATATCCATGATTTAGGTCTGTGAGGAAAATGCTATTATAATGTGGATTGTTCATAAATTTCCACCTTATTTACTTGATATTAATTATGTTCAAGATGAGCATGATAAGTATCCTTGAATTTGGTGGATTGCATATAATATACATTTTATAAAACAACAGATGTGTGGTTTTTAAACAAGTCTTTATAATGTACCTTTTTAAATTGTATGCTAATCAATATTTTAAAAGAATGCAAATAGATTTCTTGCCTACTCTCTACACATTGTGTTAATTTCTATCTTTTTAATCTATTTATACTCAAACATCTTCATAATATGCTAATGATAATGATAGTTTAATCTTTTTAAGGCCACCAAATTCTGCCAGGTTTGTTCATTTCAATGATACTTGAAATTTATAAATATAGTCTATGAGTGCTTTTTCATCTGTTTAACTCTCAACTTCTTCTAAACCAACATGACTGTAGTGTTGGGATGTTATTCAATACCACAACTTCATAATTGAGAGTACTGTATCTTTTAAAATTATTGAAGACCTTTCTTGTATTGTCTATTTTCCCCTATGTAACAAACAAAATGCATTCTAGGAGACTGTCTCCCAAATATTCTTAAATGTTAATTGATAAGATATGATGTTCCCAGGGTTAAGAAAGATGGACACTGGCAAGGGTGTTAATAGATGGGGTTAGGGTTAGGGTTAGGGTTAAAACTTAAGTTTTAAGTTTTAAAAACTTAAAACTATTGAACAGAAGATGGTGAAAGCTGCTGGAATGGAAAACTGTGGTCTTTGCCCAGGCCAGTTCAAATTAAATTCACAAACCCAGAGCTCTTGATTAAAGGGGGATCCTAGAAGTCTTGAGGAAGGACTCTACAATCCTTTGAAAATACCCACAAGATCTGTGGTCATTTGCAGATCTGTGTGGTCAAACACTGACACCTGGGAAACTAAAACATCAACTAAAATACGACATTATGGAGGTCAGGTGGAAATAAAGTGTTGGGTAAATCTATATTATAACGTTTTAAAAAATTTTCAGAGATACTATGTGATTATTACCCCAGTCCTGAAATGTGTTCTTGGAACTATATATTCAGCAGTTGGCAGAATAATCACACTGGTTTCCTGACTAGAGAAATAAGAGATATTATTATATGAAATGCCAAATGGAAGTCCCAGAAACTACTGGAAACTATCCTGCCCCTGCCAAGACAGTAAATCAAAAGCAATAATGCCTCTGGGAAGAAATGCCAAGGGTTTTCATGTCATTATTTAATTAGCCAGTATAATCCTTCTAAAAATGAAATGAATAAATGGTTGATGAGTATTGACAGACATAAATTTAACCAGTTGGTAGCCCCAATTTCAGCTGCCATGTTGAATATTTATACTTTTATTTGAGTAGATCGTTAAAGCCTCTGACACTTGGTATGTGGTCATTGATCTGGCAAATGTTTTCTTCCTGATCTTCTTCAGCAGGGAAAACTAGAAACATTTTGCCTTTGCATAAAGTGATGGCAGACCTCAGTACCTGCCTTGCCCCAAGGATATGATCTCTTCCTCTCTGTTGTGATATATGCACAGGGATGTCGATTATTTTGACACTCCACACACATTATACTAGTTCAGTATATTGATGACAGCATATAAACTGAGTCTGATGATAAAGAAGAGACAAGTACTCTAGATGCTCCAATAAAATATTAATACATACACGTCACAACTTTCCTGGTGGTCCAGTGGTTAAGACTCCATGCTTCCACTGCAGGAGCATGGGTTCCATCCCTGGTCAGAGAAGTTCCACATGCCCCACTGTGCAGCCAAAATATATATGTCATGCTCTTTCGTGCTCAGTTGTGTTTGACTCTTTGCGACCCCATGGACTGCAGCCCGCCAAGCTTCCCTGGCGGGCTTATTTATTCCTGGTTCCTAGAACAGAGCTCCTAAAACACTTTAGATAAGAGGCTCTTCTGTTATCATATTTGGTTCTAGTCTCTGGTTCTTCATATGAGAGTTTCTAAGACTCTTGGAATCTCCAGAGCATTAAGAGTGTCCTATTGCATGCTAATGAGATGACTGATGGCTGAGGGCCCCTAGGTAACTTCAGAACAGGAGGTTGGTTGCCAGAAAGAACAAAGGATGATTAGAAGGCTGAAACTTTTAATCGCATCTAGACCCTGACCTTCAGCCAAGGAAGAGGTGCTGGAGATTGAATCAATCATCTATGGTCAATGATTCAATCAATCATGTCTACATAATGGAGCCTCCATAAAAATCCTAAATAATGGGGTTTGAAGAGTTTCTGGGTTGGTAACTGCATCCACATACCAGGGAGTGCTGCTCTTGAACTCCGTAGGGATAGAAATCCTTCACTCAGGTTCTTTGGTCTTCAGTCTATATAGCTCTTCACCTGATTGCTTATTTTTATCCTTTACAATATTCTTTATAATAAACTTGTAAATATAAGTAAAATGATTATTGTAAATTTTCCAATCTGAGGACAGAGTTGTTGGAACCTCTGATTTTTAGCTAGGTTGAACAGAAGTGTGGGTAGCTTGGGAACCACTTCTTGTGACTGGCGTTTGAAATGGGAGATAGCCTTCTGGTACTGAGCCCTTTACCTGTAAGGTCTGCTCTAACTCAGAAATGAATTAAATTTTAGGATACTCAGTTGGTGTCTCAAGAAAATTGGAATTTCTTGGCGTGGAAAGCCTATGAATTGGTGTCAGGAGTGTTATGAGTAGAGTAACAGTCTTCCATCAGCAGATTAGAAGAGTACAAAGGAATGACACCATGCTTGAAAAGCCTCAGCTTAGAAATGACACATTGTTACTTCTGATCACATCCTATTAGTTGAAGCAAGTCCCCTAGGCTAAACTACAAGGACTTGGGAAGAGAAGTGACTATTTGCTGAATTATATCCAATCTATCACAATTTCTATGAAATATGACTTAGCAATATCTATCAAGAAAGTCCCAGAAATTCCACTCCTAGGATTTTATCCTATAGGTATATGGCACAAATATGAAGTTCTATCAATAGATTATTTGCAAAGTCAGTTACATCAATTCAATAAGTCTATGCAACTCATTAAAAATAGTGAGGTGACACTGTACACTTGTGGAAGAATCACCAAGATAAACTGTTAGATATAAAACCAAGGAACAGAAAAGTATGTATATAGGTGTTATAATGGGAATACCAGACCACCTGACCTGCCTCTTGAGAAATTTGTATGCAGGTCAGGAAGCAACAGTTAGAACAGGACATGGAACAACAGACTGGTTCCAAATAGGAAAAAGAGTATGTCAAGGCTGTATATTGTCACCCTGCTTATTTAACTTCTGTGCAGAGTACATCATGAGAAATGCTGGGCTGGAAGAAGCACAAGCTGGAATCAAGATTGCCAGGAGAAATCTCAATAACCTCAGATAGGCAGATGACACCACCCTTATGGCAGAAAGTGAAGAGGAACTAAAAAGCCTCTTGATGAAGGTGAAAGAGGAGAGTGAAAAAGTTGGCTTAACACTCAACATTCAGAAGACGAAGATCATGGCATCTGGTCCCATCACTTTATGGGAAATAGATGGGGAAACAGTGGAAACAGTGTCAGACTTTATTTTTTTGGGCTCCAAAATCACTGTAGATGGTAACTGCAACCATGAAATTAAAAAACGCTTACTCCTTGGAAGGAAAGTTATGACCAACCTAGAGAGCATATTCAAAAGCAGAGACATTACTTTGCCAACAAAGGTCTGTCTAGTCAAGGCTATGGTTTTTCCTGTGGTCATGTATGGGTGTGAGAGTTGGACTGTGAAGAAAGCTGAGTGCCAAAGAATTGATACTTTTGAACTGTGGTGTTGGAAAAGACTCTTGATAACCCGGTGTACGAGACAGCAAAAGAGACACTGATGTATAGAACAGTCTTATGGACTCTGTGGGAGAGGGAGAGGGTGGGAAGATTTGGGAGAATGGCAATGAAACATGTAAAATATCATGTAGGAAACGAGTTGCCAGTCCAGGTTCGATGCACGATGCTGGATGCTTGGGGCTGGTGCACTGGGACGGCCCAGAGGGATGGTATGGGGAGGGAGGAGGGAGGAGGGTTCGGGATGGGGAACACATGTATACCTGTGGCGGATTCATTTTGATATTTGGCAAAACTAATATAATTATGTAAAGTTTAAAAATAAAATAAAATTAGAAAAAAAAAAAAAAAAGAAAAGACTCTTGAGAGTCCCTTGGACTGCAAGGAGATCCAACCAGTCCATTCTGAAGGAGATCAGCCCTGGGATTTCTTTGGAAGGAATGATGCTAAAGCTGAAACTCCAGTATTTTGGCCACTTCATGTGAAGAGTTGACTCATTGGAAAAGACCCTGATGCTGGGAGGGATTGGGGGCAGGAGGAGAAGGGGACAACAGAGGATGAGATGGCTGGATGGCATCACTGACTCGATGGACGTGAGTTTGAGTGAACTCCAGGAGTTGGTGATAGACAGGGAGGCCTGGCGTGCTGCGATTCATAGGGTCCCAAAGAGTCGGACACGACTGAACAACTGAACTGAACTGAACTGAACTGTGGAAAGAAATATAAATATGCCTGGAAATAGATATATACTATGTCCGAAAGGAGTTATTAGAATCTGGCAACAAAAGTTACTCCAGTGAGGGAAATTTAGTGTCTGGAAAAAGTAGTAGAAGGAAGACTTTCTTTTTTTTTTTTTTTTTTTAATACCATTTTACTATTGAATTTGGTACAAGGCCCACTTTTTACTCCCTTCAGAAAAATAAAGAACCTATATACAAGTTAAAAATAATATAAGATTTTTCTCTTTTTTCATTGATCTGGAGTTGTTGAATGTCTGGCACTTTCTGAAGTTCTGACCTTTATGTCCCCAGGTGAAGCTATGGGGACTCAAGAAAAATTCAGCTCCCTGTATAAGCTACTGCATCAGATAAACGTGATTCTGTTTCAAAATCTACTTCATGCTCCTTGTTCCTCTTTGGATTCATATACTTTTCTACTGTTCTGTTTGTTTCTCCTTCACCATCCCTTATAAAATGATTTTTTGCTTCACTCTGTAGATTCCTGCTTCCATTGCTTTTTTAAACATATCACAGCTACAGTAAGCATTGCCACTCTTAAAAGCTTTTGTTTATACCATTGGATTTCAGAGACCCATTGAAGAAAAAAAAAATGCAGATACTTGTTAAAGATGGTAAGGAAGATATTCTTCCAAAAGGACTTTATATAATTGGAATTTTGCATTAGGAGAGAGAGACTAGACTCAACTCCTAGTACAGTGAAGACAAGCGGAGATTTATGGACCAAGAACAGGGTGGTCAGTGTATTAAAAAAAAAATGCTAACAGGAAATGTCAAGTTGGGAGGCATTCTTGCTAGACCTACTCAATAGGAGCTATTGTTGAAGGCAGTTTGGTTTTAGTCACAAAGTCGTGTCTGACTCCTGTGACCCCATGAACTGTAGCTTGCCAGGCTCCTCTGTCCATGGGATTCTCCAGGCAAGAATACTGGAATGGGTTGCCATTTCCTTCTTCAGGGGATCTTCCCAACCCAGGAATCAAACCTGGGTCTCCTGCATTGCAGGCAGATGATTTACTGACTGAGCTATTGTTGAAGGCAGGGTAGGGTGATAAGTTATCAAGTAGGGCATGAGAAATTTGATCAGATTTAGAGATTTTTCATTAAACTGTCTGAGCAGGATTCTTGCTAAAACTAGACTAAGTAGACCAAGAAGAAAGATCAAAGTTGAGGCCTAGTCAAAAACTGGACTCAGGAAAACCTAACTCAAGTCTGATCAAGAGAGAGCCTTTAACAGGCAACACTTAGTCTCTGACTCTTACCTATGTTCACTAAAAAAAGAGGCACAACATGACAGTTTTGACTTAAATTTTATTTGGGGCAACATGAGTTTGAGTAAACTCCAGAGGTTGGTGATGGACAGGGAGGCCTGGCATGCTGCAGCCCATGGGGTTGCAGAGAGTCGGACACGAGAGCGACTGAACTAAACTGAACTGAGGGCTGCAGCCCAGGAGATAGCACCTCACATAGCTCTGAGAAACTGCTTCAAAGAGGTGGTGGTGGAAGGTGATATGATTTCCTTGAAGGGGGGATTTCAATGCAATCAGGCACTTAATCTTACAAAAGGTTTTCTGCTAGTCAGAGGAGAGGATGTTACCATGAAGGGATTTAGCGTTTTTTCTGGATATGAGATAAAAGGATTGGGATCCTGAAATTAGTTCCTGAAAATATCTAGCTATCTAAAGACCTCTTCCACCAGTTTTCCTGGAGCACATAGTGCCTTATTCTCCACCTTAGACTCCCTTCAGGGCATGTAGAAGGTCAACAGCTGCAGTAGCACAGGATTCAATCTCTGCAGAGGCAGATGGCAGATGCCCTTGGCAAGAGCCAATTCATAATTGACACCTTCTGATTCTGCTCTTTAACTTTCCTTCTCTTATCTGCTTTGCTCTGTCT
The DNA here is from genome assembly GCF_029378745.1 of Bos indicus. Lineage (NCBI taxonomy): Eukaryota > Metazoa > Chordata > Mammalia > Artiodactyla > Bovidae > Bos > Bos indicus. Next base: position 53,663,735 of record NC_091764.1, on the reverse strand, counting down.
TACCCAAATTTCTGTAGAAGTCTGAAAGTACTCTTTTTTTCCTGTAGAAAAAAAATTCCTTTTCATTTTTTAGCCTCTGGCAAGAGACAACTGGTCCCAGCCCACCAATCCTGAGGATTCATCTCTGACTCTCTTCTGGCTACTCTTGTCTGCAGAGGACAAATGGCTCAGGGGTTAAGGAATGGGTTGATTTACCTTGATAACTTTTATATATGAAAGCTTCTATTGGTATCTTATGGCTCTGGGATCTTTTGACAAGGGGTGATTAGAAGCACCAAGCTTTTATAAAATAAAAAAAAAAGAGAGAGAAAAAAAGAAGCACCAAGCTTAGGCTCCTTAGACAGAGTGTGGGCTCCTCCCTGACATCAGAAGGCTGATCTCTTGTTTCTTGGTGTCATATTTAAGAAGAGTGACTCTTTAAAATATCTGCTATTAGGAAAAGCCTTTGCTGCCCTGCACATAGGACTGTTGGTACTATCTTTCTAGATTCTATATATATACATATGTGTCTTAATATATGATATTTGTCTTTCTCTTTCTGACTTACTTCACTCTGTATCATAGGGACACAGACATAAAGAACAGAGTTTTGGACTCAGTGGGAGGAGAGGGTGGGATGATTAGAAAGAATAGCATTGAAACATATACATTACCATAAAAATACATAGCCAGTGGGAGATTGATGTATGATGCAGGGAACCCAAAGCCAGTACTCTGTGACAACCTGGAGGGATGGGGTGGGTGGGGAGGTGAAGAGGAGGGTTCAGGAGGGAGGGGACACATGTATGCCTATGGCCAATTCAAGTTGATGTATGGCAGAGGCCATCACAATATTTTAAAGTAATTATTTTCCAATTAAAATGAATAAATAAATTAAACAAAAAGCCCTGATGATCCCCTTGGGGGTGTTGATGGTGGTAGAGCCTGATGAGTAATTGCTACAGAGTGTAAATATACTTTCAAAGCCCCTATTCTCCCACTCATGTAAAGTACAGTCCTTTCTGGGCTTTGGCTATAGTTAAGGGCCATACAGTGACTACTCAGGTAAGAAACAGATTCTAAAGGGAAGAGGATGAGCCTGAGAAGGAACCAGGAAAAGTTCTCTGAGGCAACAGGAACACAGTTGCACTGTGTAAAATGTGACACCGTGTAGTTGCATTTTACAGAGCAATTCTGATTCCCTCCTGGGGCAGCTTTGTAAATAGTTCATCTGCTTCAACAAGACATTAAACCTGCTTTCTTCACAACTAGAAAAAATTATCCAGTTGGGTAACTGATCAAATCTTTGCAGCTCAGTGGAGAACGAAGTTCGGATGTCTGAGAAGGTTTATGAACTCTAAATAGCCTTTTAGTCCTCACTTATCAATAACCTCAGATATGCAGATGACACCACCCTTATGGCAGAAAGTGAAGAGGAACTAAAAAGCCTCTTGATGAAGGTGAAAGAGGAGAGTGAAAAAGTTGGCTTAAAGCTCAACATTCAGAAGACAAAGATCATGGCATCTGGTCCCATCACTTCATGGGAAATAGATGGGGAAACAGTGGAAGCAGTGTCAGACTTTATTTTTCTGGGCTCCAAAATCACTGCAGATGGTGACTGCGGCCATGAAATTAAAAGACGCTTACTCCTTGGAAGAAAAGCATAGATAGCACATTGAAAAGCAGAGACATTACTTTGCCAACAGAGGTCCGTCTAGTCAAGGCTATGGTTTTTCCTGTGGTCATGTATGGATGTGAGAGTTGGACTGTGAAGAAGGCTGAATGCCAAAGAATTGATGCTTTTGAACTGTGGTGTTGGAAAAGACTCTTGAGAGTCCCTTGGACCACAAGAAGATCCAACCAGTCCATTCTGAAGGAGACCAGCCCTGGGATTTCTTTGAAAGGAATGATGCTAAAGCTGAAACTCCAGTACTCTGGCCACTTCATGTCAAGAGTTGACTCCTTGAAAACAGACTCTGATGCTGGGAGGGATTGGGGGCAGGAGGAAAAGGGGACGACAGAGGATGAGATGGCTGGATGGCATCACTGACTCGATGGACGTGAGTCTAAGTGAACTCTGGGAGTTGGTGATGGACAGGGAGGCCAGGCGTGCTGCGATTCATGGGGTCACAAAGAGTCGGATACGACTGAGCAACTGAACTGAATTGAACTGAAATGATGCTTCCTTGACATTGGAGGTTCAAGAAGAAGCTCAGGAGTGGAATTCTATCTTTAGTTTTGGAATTAAAAGGCAAGGGGTGCACATTTGCTCTAGGGGAAGGGAGTAACCCTGCCTTCTGCTTCTCACTGATGTGCAGAGCTAATCACTGAGGAGGAGGAAGTAAAAAATAAACTAACAATAAAAGCAAAAAAATACCCAAACAAGTACAAGAGTTGAGACCATTTGTCTTTTGGGAGGAAAGGAAGAGAGAACATGTTCATTTTTTTATTTTGAAAGTCAGACAATGTCTCTTGGAAGGAAAAGAGAGCAAAAGGAAAACTGTACCTGAGGTACAGCCTTCCTAAACCTGGAAGGCCTGGAGCAAGCAGGGCCCTCAGGCATGATGACTAAGTTGCTTGTGTAAGGTCCTGAGCTATCAGTTCAGTTTGGTCACTCAGTTATGTCTGACTCTTTGCAACCCTGTGGACTGCAGCACTCCAGGCTTCCCTGTCCAACACCAATTCCCGAAGCTTACTCAAACTCATGTCCTTTGAATCGGTGATACCATCCAACCATCTTATCCTCTGTCATCCCCTTCTCCTCCCACCTTCAATCTTTTCCAGCATCAGGGTCTTTCCAAATAAGTCAGTTCTTCACATCAGCTATAAAGCCTGGTAAACCTGCCAAATGTGATTCAACTCTCAGTCAAGCACAACACAGAAAGGAGTGTCATCATGCTTCAAAGGACCTCAGCAGTTGGGAAGCTGATCACTAAGTCACAGGCAATGGAAAGAACAGCAGAGACACAGACAGTTCTTGAGTACAAAGGATAATTTTTTAACTCTGAAGACCTGTGCTTGAAGTCCAGCTTTAGCATGATGGCACAGAGCAGGCAGAACCAACTCGTCATTCATTACAGTGAATCTGAGTTTATCGATTAGAGAAGTCCGCAAGAGAGATTTTGAACTGCCTGCTCACCTGAGCATGTGGTGGCTTAAGCAATTAATTTGAGTATTTAAAAAAAATATGTATATATATATAGTCTTATATATGCTATGGATTTCTGAAGTGAATATAGGGTGTGATTTGAGTATTACCCCAAATATTCTGTCCTAAGGAATATCACAGACTTCAAGCATTCATGTCACACAATGAGTAATTCTCATTTTTTTGTCAAGTTATTGAAAGCTTTTGTTGAAATTCAAGTGTTATCTAGATCATTGACTGAACATATGTTGCCTAAATAAATGAATGCTATATAGAGAAGAGGATAGCAGAATTCCAATATGGTAGATTGGTTGCCAAAAGGCATGAATTAAATTAAGTAAGAAAGAAGGAACAGTTTTTTACAGCCCATTATTGAACAGATGACAAACCAAAGATATAGAAATCAAGTCTGAGAAGCTCAGAGAAACAACTTATGATGTAATTGACAGGGTTCAGGGCAGATCATCGCAAAATATGCCACTTTGGCATATTGATTATTTGAATTAAAGTTACTAAGTCATGACCAGTGCAAGAAAAATGTTGACCCTCCCCTGTTCCCTTGAAAGCAAGAAATAAACTTACCATGTGAAAAACATCTTTCCTGTACAGGAAGGTAGAGAGATATCTTTATCATCAGAGATATGGAATTAAGGACTGTAAAGGTTGTATAAACAGTAGAATGACTTCTTTACGAACTTATAACCCCCAAGCTCAAACTTCTTTTTCTTGTCATTTTCTCACAAATATATTGGTTCTTTGTCTAAAAGCTATTAAAATCATTTGCTTTGGTCACTTCTTTAAATCTTATATTTCTATGATCTCTTATATGTGCAAAATTTGAGTATGTTTTTTTCTCCTGTTAATCTACCTTGTGTCAATTTAATCTTTGGTCAGTCAAAGAACCAAGAAGGGAAAAAGGAAAAGTTTCCCCCCAACATAATTTTTCTTTTCCTATTCTAGGTCTGCATCTTTTGCAATGATATAGTTGTACACTAAAAAAATAAGATTCTGTAACTTACATTGAGAATAAAAAAAGCAGTACAAGGGTCTTGATTTTCATAAATGAGGTCATAGTAACAGGGCCTAGATGCCATAAGAAATGATTGGAAACGTGGATCAATGGTGAAGTGGGAATGTTAGTAGACTAGGGTACTAAAAGGAGGACAATTAGAAGAAAAGGAACAGTACAATCTTTTCTTTCTGACATCTTTGCCCTGTTGTTGACTACAAAACAACTTTGCTTTTCCCAAATACAACAAAGAGGAATACCTGCATATTCTGTGCCTACCTGGTGATCACAGAAGGGTATTTATTCAAAAACATTTAGATTTCAGTCAAATCAGTAGCCATAACTTAGAGGATATCCTTGGCTGTAAGGAAGAAGACAACTGATTTAATCATACCCATCCTTATCTGATTGAATGACTTTGTAAACAACATCTGAGTTTTCAAATCTCTGAGTTTGAAGACATCATTAATAAATTATTACTAATAGGAGACATTATTAATACAAGTACATTCTGAGAAATGTATCTTTGTGGCTTTTAAAATCTGGCTATATTTTAACATGATCTGGAGAACTTTAAAAGAGAATCCTGGTGACTGAGCCCCACCTTGAAAGTGAAAGTGAAGTTGCTCAGTCGTGTCCGATTCTTTGCGACCTCATGGACTGTAGCCTACCAGGCTCCTCCCTCCATGGGATTCTCCAGGCAAGAGTACTGGAGTGGGTTGCCATTTCCTTCTCCAATGCATGAAAGTGAAGACGTTTAGTCGTATCCGACTCTTAGCGACACTGGAGTGGGTTGCCATAGAATAATTAAACGCAAATCTCTGGGAATGAGCCTGTGACTTGAACAGGTATTAGAACAAATGAACAAACAAAAATCTCTCTCCAGGGGATTCTAATTTGTAGTCAGGGTTTAGAAACATTGACTTGAAGAGCATCATTGCCTACATCCATTTTTACCTTGCCATATTTGTATTTTCACTGGGGCAAAAAGAAGATATTCAATGTTTTGTTTCCCTGAGAACTGGTAGAGTTGTTTCAAAGTGTTATGGATTGTGTTATTTTACCACAATTCTTTCATCCCTACATTCCCCTGCCACTGCTTCCCTGTTGCTGGAATATACTTTTCCACTCTACTGACTTCAGACTTGGACATATGACTTACTTTAACTAGTGGAATGTGGAAATGACACTTGGTCAGTTTTGATCTAAGGTTTTTAAGAAGCATGACAAATGTCCACCAAGACTCCGGGGGCTTATCCCTTCCCTCATTAGGCCTGCTGGTAGCTATCTGCATGGTCATGTCACTCAAAATGGTTGTTCTCCTGCTCTCTGTACAGCTCCTGCTTCACCAGTGCCTGCTTCACCTACACCCTGCTCACATAACTGACTTTCCTACATACTTACCCCAGGTCCCAGCTAGTGATTGTTCCAGCTTTAGATCAAAACTCTCCACTATACTTATCAAAGGGCAGTGAGGGGTGTATCTCTCTGCTAGTTTCCCTGGTAAACAATGATCCAACTTGACGTAAGTTCTTTGTATAATTGGTAACCTCCCCTTCCCTTGGGAGTAAAGACTGTTGCCATGTCTTGTCCAGAGTCTGCTGCACTTGGTGTGGTGTCCCTCCAGGACCTTGCTTTGGACATATGAAATCCTTATCCCTTAAGCCACTGATGTTTCTGTTTCTGACTCTGGGGCTCTTTCTTCAGTCTTGATGTTGAGTAAGTATAGGCATGATAGGCAGTCTAAAACCATTAATCTTTGACCTTAATCCAGGAATAAAGCCGTATGGAAGTCATCCATAACCCAAAGTCTAGAGACCCACCTGGTGGCAGCTAAACCAGTCTAAAATCAGCAAAACTGTAACTGACCAATAATACTATGAATATGAAACAAACTTTCTTGACACAAACCTCTGAAATTTTGGAGTTGTTTTTAACCCAGCATTATTGTAGGGGGTAAAAAAAAAGAAGCTAATATACAAGTATTTGTTTGTAAATAATCTGTATATCAAGCAACATCAAGCAAATAATAGCTGCTAAATAAGTATTTGTTAAGTTAATCTGCTTTTATGTAGGGCTCAGTTAAACTTGATCATACTAAACAAAATTGGAAATCAAATTTTAAAATGTTTTACATTTATTTTATGTATGTTAAAAAATAATGTGGTGATTATCAGAGTTTAAATGAATTAAATGGATTGCATTCCTATGGCCTGCTAGTTAGTCTGTCCATTAATGAAAAGAATATTAGGAGCTATGCTTAGCATTGCTTCTTCCAGTGGCCCAATAGATCAACTTTTCACCTAGATGATGGTTTTGTGGAAAGCATCTGCCTTCTCAGCAAGTGTGTATAGATGGAGAGCAAACTTTGCACTGATTTGGAAATACTCTCCCCTGCCTCTAGGATACTGCCAAATTTTCAGTTAAGATTCAGAAAATTCAATCTGTAATTAAGAAATCTGTGCATCTGAGAAAGGTTTTATCATTAACATTGGAAATTATTAATAGCAATACACAATGGAGTATTACTCAGCCATTCAAAAGAATTCATTTGAATCAGTTCTAATGAGGTGGATGAAACTGGAGCCTATTATACAGAGTGAAGTAAGCCAGAAGGAAAAACATCAATACAGTATACTAATGCATATATATGGAATTTAGACAGATGGTAACAATAACCCTGTGTACAAGATAGCAAAAGAGACACTGATGTATAGATCAGTCTTATGGACTCTGTGGGAGAGGGAGAAGGTGGGAAGATTTGGGAGAATGGCATTGAAACATGTATAATATCATGTATGAAATGAGTTGTCAGTCCAGGTTCAATGCACGATGCTGGATGCTTGGGGCTGGTGCACTGGGACGACCCAGAGGGATGGTATGGGGAGGGAGGAATGAGGAGGGTTCAGGATGGGGAACGCATGTATACCTGTGGCAGATTCATTTCGATATTTGGCAAAACTAATACAATATTGTAAAGTTTAAAAATAAAATAAAATTTAAAAAAATAGCAATAAGCAGATAACACTTCTGGGGCAGTAACTTAGTCAAGATGAAGAATTAAAGAATAAAAATCATTGAAAATATCCTTTGTAATAAATTAGGAAGTTATAGTCAGGCAAGCAATTATAGAATTCTTCAAAAGAGAAAATCCTAGTTTGAAGGCAAAATACATGGTAATGTCAATTAAACTGTCTTTTTGAAACTACTAGTCTAGATAAAACATGCTTATTCACTTTTGAAAGTGTTTTAGTTCATTTTAATATAACACTTCATTTTTAAAGTCATTGTCTTAAGTTCTTCCTTATGGTAATCATAAATTACTTTATATCTGATTTTGATGATTTATCAGTGATTACTAAGGGATTTAGACATAAAGTAGAGGTACCAAATAAATTATCTTTGCATTCTGGATAATAGCAAGATGTAATTATGTTGTTACCTCCTCATGTTTTGAGACATATCAGAATGCATTAAATAGATGCAAAAAATACCCCAACTTTTTTCGACTATGAAACTGCCATTCATATGTGATGTTATTTATAGCAAAGGCAAAAATAGCATAGCACAATAATACAAGAAATGTGGCGCTCGCACAAATTGGCTTTGGTGTCCAGGTGTCTTTTTAAAAAAGTATTAATTTTACAGTATCTTGGGGACCAAGTTGATGCTCCACACATAATCCACAGTGTCACAAATGTCCATAGTACACCACACTCCCAGTTGCAAAGCCTTCACACTTAATATAGCAGAATGTCACTCTGTGCTCACTGGGTTGCCAAAAAATGCTAGCAAGGTTACCACTATATCACCTACCTTCCCCCCTGAGATGGGAGAGAGTAGACAATTCAAATTAAGTGTAAAGAAGGCTGTTAGTGTTAAGTAAGGTAGTGCATTTTGATTCCAGGTATTTGGATGTTGGCTAAAGTCTTATTCCAGGCATTAATGTGGTCTTACTGTAGGTTTGCATGAGACTTTTAAAATACATTAACAGAACTTAAGAATCTCCTGCATTCAATATATAGTGTTTTATAACTAAATGTTATATTGCTATCCATTTTCTCATGTTTTCACATTTTTTTCCACTCACAATAATCAGCTAAGTACAAATCTATGGTAAATATGTGCCTGATTTGGACTAATAAATATTATAATACTAGAAAAGTTATCTTTCTACAAGGAAAGTATTTGATGGAAAAAGTCTAAAGTCCAAAGAGGAGGACAAGTCAGCACTCAGTCATATGCAGTCCAGGGGCAATAAGACACAAGGAAATTTTACTGATAAGGTGTACCCTTCCTTTAAGAAAGTTCAGCCAAGCTGTTCTGTCTTTTTGTGAGATGGGACCTCCTAAAACTTTTCAGTGATGGATTAGTTGAATAAAGAAACAATCTTAGAATTCCTGATATAGAGAGGATAAGAGGTAGAAAAATTGTGACACCCAAGGAAAGTTTATAAACACCACTTGTACCACTTACCTAAAGCAATAACTCACATCTAATCAACGGCATCATCAGGATTTGAAGCAAAAGTGATGAGTAGAAGGAAGAGATTGTTAAAGGAGAAAAATGGAGAAGCAAAACACTAATTATAGAACATTAATTGTAGGGCACTTATATACAGATATATATATATATATATATATATATATATATATATATATATATATATTGCAAGGTGGTTATTTTTAAAAGCTTGGCTTTTCAGTTTTTAAAGGATCTAGTGTTTCAAGTGCATACCTCAAAAAAGGTCTTTAAAAAAGATATAGCCCATTCATTACCAACATGATTTTTAAATTAAAATGTTATAGAATATGGTACACCCCTTACTCCTCAGCTTTTTCATATATAAAATGGAAAGATAGGGCTAAGGTCTGAGTTCTGTTCAGTATTACATCGTATGATTATTAACTGAATAAGTAAGTTACTTGATTAAGATAAAATATACTCAGATTATGTCATAATGCTTAGTGAAGGGATAACTCAGTCTAAGTGGTCAGGATCTCAAAAAACTATCTGCATGACATTCAAATAGGAAGTAACTTTTTGCATGTTATCCTTGATCTTACAAGAAGACGCGCTACACTGATTGGATTGGCAAAAAGAGGTACAAGAGAGGGATATGATATAGATGTGGCAATTAGCAAGTTTTCCTCTAAGTCCTATCTCCAGTTTCCCTGTGTGAGGTACCATAGATGGTAAAAAGAGATAAGAAACATTTCCGTACACTTATGTGGAGCAGTTTACAGCATATCTTATTATGTGAAAATAGCAAAGTGCTGATATTGTTTATAGTATTATACCTTGTAAGTAACAAAGGAGGGAATTTTAAGTAAGAAGTAAAAGGAATGATGGCCTAGTAAACCAAAAATCAATATTAATTCTAACCTTCAGATGGGAGGAGAAACAATGTGAAAGATGCCCATCAGAAGCAAGTCTTCTGTGAATGTAAATTGTTTCAGAGTTTTCAATCTTTCCTAACTTAAGAATAATCAAAATGAAACCAGAGAGGGAGAAACAGAAATGCATACAAAGTTAAAAACATATGGGAACAAATGGACTTTATTATATATAAAGTTGGTGATATAATCAGAGAAGAAAGACATTATTTCAAGCGATTTTAACAGCTTTTTCAACAGCTTTACTGAAGTACAATTTACCTATAATAAAATTCACTCAGTTTAAACTTAAATGTAAGTTGAGTTTTAAACACAGTTACACAATGTACACAGTTATATAATTTTCAGCATAGTCAACATGTAGACTATTTCCAACTCAAAAACCTCCCTTAAATCCTACAAGAGTCCATGTTGTCCCTCAGCTGCTGACCACTGGTGAATACTAATAAATTGTCACTTCCCCTTTTATAGAATTTCATATAAATATAATTATCAATATGTTCTGTTGTGTGTGTGTGGCCAAGACTGAATTTTTAACACTCTTCTTCACAGCAATATGTCTGCATTTCAAAGAAAAACCAAAACACTTTCTCTAGCACTTCTCTTAAAACTGGAGAGTATTTTACATTTCTTCTGACAAAATGTGGTCCACTGGAGAAGGGAATGGCAAACGACTCCAATATTCTTGCCTTGAGAACCCCATGAACAGTATGAAAAGGCAAAAAGATAGGACACTGGAAGATAAACTCCCCAGGTTGGTAGGTGCCCAATATGCTACAGGAGAAGAGTGGAAAAATAACTCCAGAAAGAATGGAGATGGAGTCAAAGCAAAAACAACACCCAGTTGTGGATGTGACTGGTGATGAAAGTAGTAAAGTCTGATGCTGTAAAGAGCAATATTGCATAGAAACCTGGAATGTTAGCTACATGAATCAAGGTAAATTGGAAGTGGTCAATCAGTGAACTAAAATGGACTGGAATGGGCAAATTTAATTCAGATGATCATTATATCTACTACTGCAGGCAAGACTCCCTTAGAACAGGAGTAGCCCTTATAGTCAACAATAGAGTCCAAAATGCAGTACTTGGATGTAATCTCAAAAACCACAGAATGATCTCTATTTGTTTCCAAGGCAAGCCATTCAGTATCACAGTAATCCAAGTTTATTCCCCCAACCAGTAATGCTGAAGAAGCTGAAGTTGAACAGTTCAATGAAGATCTACAAGACCTTCTAGAAAAACACCCAAAAAAGATATCCTTTTCATTATAGGGGACTGGAATGCAAAAGTAAGAACTCAAGAGATATCTGGATTAACAGGCAAATTTGGCCTTGGAGTACAAAATGAAGCAGGTCAAAGGCTAATAGAATTTTGCCAAGAGAATGCACTGGTCACAGAAAACACCCTCCTCCAACAATGCAAGAGAAGACTCTACACATGGACATCAGCAGATGGCCAATACCGAAATCAGATTGATTATATTCTTTGCAGCCAAAGGTGGAAAAACTCTATACAGTCAGCAAAAACAGGACCAGGAGCTGACTGTGGCTCGGATCATGAACTCCTTATTGCCAATTCAGAAATAAATTGAATAAAGTAGGGAAAACCACTAGACCATTCAGGTATGACCTAAATCAAATCCCTTACAATTATACAATGGAAGTGACAAATAGATTCAAAGGATTAGATCTGATAGAGTGCCTGAAGAACTATGGACAGAGGTTCATGATATTGTACATGAGGGAGTGATCAAGACCATCCCCAAGAAAAAGAAATGCAAAAAAGGCAAAATGGTTGTCTGAGGAGCCCTTACAAATAGCTGAGAAAAGAAGAGAAGCTAAAAGCAAAGGAGAAAAGGAAAGATATACTCATTTTGAATGCAGAGTTCCAAAGAATAACAAGGACAGATAAGAAAGCCTCCTTCAGTGATCAATGCAAAGAAATAGAGGAAAATAGAATGGGAAAGACTAGAGATCTCTTCAAGAAAATCAGAGATACCAAGGGAATATTTCATGCAAAGATAGGCACAATAAAGGACAAAAATACTATGGATGTAACAGAAGCAGAAGATATTAAGAAGAGGTGGCAAGAATACAAAGAATAACTATTCATAAAAGATCTTCATGACCCAGATAACCACAGTGGTGTGATCACCCATCTAGAGTAAGACATTCTGGAATGCAAAGTCAAGTGGGCCACAAAGAACAAAGCTAGTGGAGGTGATGAAATTCCAGTTGACCTAGTTCAAACCCTAAAAGATGATGCTGTGAAAGCTCTGCTCTCAATATGCCAGCAAATTTGGAAAACTCAGCAGTGGCCACAGGACTGGAAATGGTCAGTTTTCATTACAATCCCAAAGAAAGGCAATGCCAAGAATGCTCTAACTACTGCACAATAGCACTCATCTCACATGCTAGTAAAGTAATGCTCAAAATTCTCCAAGCAAGGCTTCAACAGTATGTGAACCATGAAATTCAGATGTTTAAACTGGATTTAGAAAAGGCAGAGGAACCAGAGATCAAATTGCCAACATCCGCTGGATCATTGAAAAAGCAAGAGAGTTCCAGAAAAACATCTATTTCTGCTTTATTGACTATGCCAAAGCCTTTGACTGTGTGGATCACAATAAACTGTGGGAAATTCTGAAAGAGATGGAAATACCAGACCACCTTACCTGCCTCCTGAGAAATCTGTATGCAGGTCAAGAAGCAACAGTTAGAACCAAAGCAACTTTATTTTTTTGGGCCCCAAAATCACTGCAGATGGTGATTCAGATCAGATCAGATCAGTCGATCAGTCGTGTCCGACTCTTTGTGACCCCATGAATCGCAGCACGCCAGGCCTCCCTGTCCATCACCAACTCCCAGAGTTCACTGAGACTCATGTCCATAGAGTCAGTGATGCCATTCAGCCATCTCATCCTCTGTCGTCCCCTTCTCCTCCTGCCCCCAGTCCCTCCCAGCATCAGAGTCTTTTCCAATGAGTCCACTCTTCGCATGAGGTGGCCAAAGTACTGGAGTTTC